>NW_026917906.1:0-14058 GCF_032062105.1 Saccostrea cuccullata | reverse complement strand
CCCTAACCCTGACACTTGGAGCTTATGACCCCCACTTAATCGTGTGCCTGGTTTCCTTACCTTTCCAAGGACACCAAACTCGTCCCCATCCGATAATCAATGAGAAAGTTATGAGCTTCGGAAAATTCCAATTCTTCCTTTACTTTTGCAGGTATCCGTGACTTTCACTTTCCACTTTCATTTCATTTGACCTAAATAGTTCATGACCTAGATAGTTCATCTTCGTTTTTAGCCCTATTCCTAACCCTAACCATAACTTCAACCTTAAATAATTGTTAGGTTTAAAATAACTTAAATTTGATCAATACAAGGGAAAGAAAAGAAATTCAAGGTAGCAAAATAAGTTTAATCTTCGTAAAAGAGAAATCATAACAACAGGACAGGTTTAAAACTAGTCCCGTCCTCTAATTAACTCATCACGTACAGCGTTCACAGTCTCAGTTACATCAAAGAGCGATCGCTAGCTTTGTGTATTGGATGCCATCAAAAACCGGTTTTTGAAATGCCGTCTCAACACTGAGCGCGTGCAGACTTGGACATTCGCAGAAAGTCACCGGAGAGAGAAGACGTGGAAAAGGTAGGCAGAATACTTCATAGTTAGCTTAGATGTTTTTTTTAGCTCTAATTTGATAAAGGTGGAAGACTTTAAGCAAAGGAGCAACTATTTGTATATAAGGCAACAGTTTTCTTGATACCGTACAAGTAGACGTTTTTAGCGAGGATGTAATTTATGATTACATCCTCTGCATGTTATTACACCCAAAGATTAAACTTATTTTGCTACCCTTATTTTAGGTTTCAGAAAGTCTTTCATTTTATATACATTATTTAACAATATAACGTAGGGGATAATTTGAACAAAGTTTTAATTTATATGCTTTAATTTCTAATTATAATGGAAATCTATATCATTTCAAACTCTATAAACTACATAAATCCGGTGTGATTTTTTCGCTATCCATTTCTATTGATTTTGATTTGAAAACTATCACAATATCTCATTTCCTATATTATTAAACACAAAAACAATGTTATGATTTCCGGCTTGTATTTCACCATCAATGAAGCTGCAAGGTTAGAAATTCTTGACCTAATCTTGTTCTCTGTATTCTTAGCTTTAAAATGACACCAAACTTTTTTAAATCGAACGACAAATAAAAAAGTTATGGGCTAAAGAAAATTCCATTATATCCTCTAAATAACTAACCCTCTACAACTTTCACTTTCCACTTTCATTTTGTTTGACCTCACATGACCCGGCATGACCTATAACCCGGCATCTTCGCTTTTAGCCCTATCCCTAACCCTAACCCTAACCCTAACCCTAACCCTAACCCTAACCCTAACCCTAACCCTAACCCTAACCCTAACCCTAACCCTTTTCAATCACATTTCCTTGTTTTTCAGATGCACCAGACCCTAACCCTGATCAAAATTTGTCAGTCGTCTGTCGTTGTTGTCGTCGTCATTGTTGTCGTTAACTTTTCACATTTTCATCTTCTTCTCAAGAACCAATGGGCCAATTGCAACCAAACTTGCTACATAGTATCCTGGAGTAAAGGGGATTCAAGTTTTTTATATGAAGAGCCACGACCTTTTCCAAGGGGAGATAATCATGAATTGGAGAAATAATAAGGGCATTTTTAAAAAATCTTCTTCTCAAGAACCACTGGGCCAGGAAAGATGAAAGTCATGTGGAAGCATCCTCAGGTAGTATAGATTCAAGTTTGTTCAAATAATGACCCCACGGGGATAGGGTGGGGCCAAAATGGCCAATCAAAATTTTAGATTGGAATATTAGAAAATTCTTTAAAAATCTTCTTCTTCATTCCAAGGTAGTGTAGATTCAAATTTGTTTAAATCATGACCCCTGGGGGTAGGGTGGGGCCAAAATGGCCGATCACATTTTTACCTTGGAATATAAAGCACAAATATTTAAAAATCTGCTTCTCAAGAACCACTGGGCCAGGAAAGATAAAACTCATGTGGAATCATCCTCAGGTATTGTAGATTCAAGTTGGTTCAAATCATGACCCCCGGGGGTAGGATGGGGCCAAAATGGCTGATCAAATTTTTACATAGGAATATATAGGAAAATTTTTTTTCTCAAGAACCATCGAGACAGGAAAGATGAAACTCCTGTGGAATCATCCCCAGGTTTGTAGATTCAAATTTGTTCAAATCATGACCCCCCGGGGGTAGGGTGGGGCCAAATGACCGATATAAGTTTTACATAGGAATATATTGGGAAATTTTTTTAATCTTCTTTTCAAGTTCTTCGAAGTCATGCTTAGTGATTTTTATAGGGAATCATCCTCAGGTAGTGTAGATTCTAGTTTGTTCACATCATGACCCCCTGGGGGTTAAAATTCAAGTCTCCTCCTCCCCCCCCCCCCCACCCAAAGAAACTTTCAGTTCTTAGCTGATATGAGCTTTTTCCTAGCCATTTGCTCAGGTGAGCGATGTGGCCAGTGGGCCTCTTGTTTGTATTGATGTTGATGGTATCATCTTGGTCCTTCTTTTGGCATGGTTATTATTTAACTATATACTTGTAGACTTTACCTAAGAATATGCTATTGTATGTGGTGCACATTTTTAAGTATTGTAAACTTCTGTGTTGTTTATTTATTTCAGAGCTGCCAGAACTTCTAATACAAACTCCATTCTTTGATGAATGATGGATAAGCCTCATCACCCCACACTGCTTAAGAATCCATTATCTTAATCACCAGCCAGTAATCAGTGATCACTGTTACCAAAGCTCCAAGGTACATTATTGAAGTCTCTTTTGATACCTTTTTTTCCAGTCTCTCACTTTGTTTTAAAATTAAGATTTTCACTTGCTTGCTAATTAATAGCACGAACTAATGCGCATGCACGTGTGCCTTGCTCTGATTGGTTGAAAGAAAAATCTCAATATATCTTTTGTTTTCTGACGAATTGCTTTGAAATTAAAAAAATTATCATAAATGGAATATCCTACAATAAGATATGGAAAATATTTCAAGAAATCATGCGCATGCAAGTGTGCAGCAATCTGATTGGCTGAAACTTTAAATGTCTAAATCTCCTTTGTTTTTTGACGAAATGCTTTGAAATTTAAAACATTGTCATGCATTAAAATATCCTACAATATGATTTAGAAAAACATTCATGAAATCACGCGGATGAAGGTGTGCTGCACTCTGATTGGCTGACACTTTAAATGGCTGTAACTCCCTCTGTTTTCAACGGCACAGGATGGGATTTAGAAGATACATAGATATAAGTGCCTCCTACAAGAAGGTGTGGTCATCATGCACGTGCACGCACATGCGTGCATTTGGAAAGAGTGAAATTAAAAATACACTGGAATTTTTTATTTTTCATACTTCTGAACTACATGCTTTAATATATAGTATATCTAAATAAATAGATAGTGTACACAAGATGATATGATCATTACGCATGCATTCATGTGCGCATTCGTGCAATGCTAAAATTTCAATATAATTCAATTCTTCTCGGAAAAAACGTTGTTAAAGTCAAACATGCACAGATGTTCTCTTATTAAATAATGCTTACAGGGAATATGGCAACATAAGGGAGTTGGGGAGCTTTTGGGGAACATCTGTAACTGTTCTCGTCACAACTAGTACTGGTTATTTATTGTTTTTTATTAAAGGTTTTCTTTTCACATAGAGTTACTTTATAAAAAAAATATTATCAAAGATCTGCATTTCTTGTCCAGCATATTTCATGTTCTTATTCTGCTTATCTTCCTTGTAGATGTGCACTGGCTCCGCATCTAGGACCTGCAGCATGGCAAGACACCAACACATACCAGGAGGCTTTCATATTCCGACTCTGTTTGGCCTCTCCATCATCAACCTCCAAGAAGGGTAAGCGGCAATCTCACTGGAAGGCTGTTATCGATGCCTACAACAGAATTCGGGAGATGATATTCAGCCATGGAAAAATCATGGCAGAAACCAACATATAGCTGCCAGATGTTAATCAAAAAAACTTTTACAGCATGGTATGTCAACTCATATTTCATTATTTCCAATTCTGTTCAGAGCTGATAATAACCACAGTAAATATCTTACCCTATATCCATAAATGATTGAAACTCAATTTATTTTTATTATTTTGAAAGTTCAGTGCCAGAGGCGAGAAAAGGAATATGTGGAGCAGGGCATCAAAATTCAAGGAGGTTCAGCTGTTGCAGCCCAGAGTTTACCTTCCCCGCTGCAGAAATTAGACGCCCTTCAATCCGGTACCACTGAGCCTCATGGCTTCACGGTGATGGAGAGCACAGTGCGAAAGAGTAAGAAAGGAAGACGCCGGATCTTTCCTGTACAGGCTAACATCTTACCTGTCAAAGAACCAGTGCTGTATCTGCCACCATTACCAGCATCCTTGATTAACAGAAATACACCTCCAACCTTTTCACCTGAACTTCCTTATTCTACCATACATTACCACAAAAAGAACTTTCAAGCTTCTCAAGCGGGGGAATTTAAGCACCAATACACCAGGCGGGCCACAGTTACATCATGTGGGAAATGTGTGGGGAGGATAACAGTGGAGGAGGACACCAGCAGTACTACGGTAACATCTACTGCCCAAACAAAGCTGGTGTGCCATATCAGGAATAGAGGGAGGCTTTAAAAAGCAGGGGATATGAAAAAAGAAAATGCTGCCTACTTTTGTCACTGATAAAAGTAGAAAGTCCAAAGCCCTTAAAAACAATTGGTAATCTGCATTCATATGTTATGCTTTTCTTACTATTTCTTTAGTAAAGGATAGGGAAGGTTTTTTTCTTAATTTTTCTGTATATGAATGTTTTACTTATTTGTTACATAACATTCCCATGGTGCAATGGTAGCACAATTGTCCCTGAGGACAAGAGATCTAGGTTCAAATCCTGGTGGGTTTTAATAAAGTAACAAGAGTAAAACATTTTAATTTGAAAAAGGAAATAAAATTGATGTAATGATGACATTTATATGTCATGAAAATGCTGTTACATTTAAAACTAATGGTTTTGGCATAATTTGTTAAAAATATTCATTATTAAAGAGAATATTCAATCAAAAAATATAAAATATGAGTAAAGAAAATAGTTTTACCTTATTTATCATTGCATCCCCCTTTTATTTATTTTATTTTGTGGAAGTTTCAAAAACTGAAGAATTCCCCCACCTCATAGCTTAGTGTAGGTTTCTCCTCAGTTTAGCATACATAATATTATATGAGGTAGTATTTTATTTAGCAAGTAACTTTTTCTTTCCATGAGATTTTAACAGATATAAAAGACAAAATTTGGCAATAAATAGACGATTCAAAGAACTCTTAAAGGTCTTACATAAGGAAACAACCTTTCAAAATTAACTTTAATCAAGTAAAGTTCTATATACCTTGAGACAATATCTTTTTCTTTTCTTCATTTTGGGCCACTTTTCCTAGGTATACAATTTCAATTTTAAACTCAGGTACTAGGGATATCATATCTTTAGCAGAATTGTGCAACTGAATTAAAGGAAACTCTTCTTTAGGTGCACTTGAGAAAAATTCCTGGATGGTGCGTAGACTGTTTGTCAACATCTGAAACCCACGTGTATTTAGGGGTAGGTGTCACCTTACTCGCAATTCCCTTTCTTAAAAGCCGCATAAGGGGTATTTATTATGATCTAAAATTTCTGTTGAAGCATTAATCTTTATTTTCTATTTCATGAATTATCGACTGATATTGTAGTTAATTTATTAATTTAATTACATTTATATAGTAACATATCATGAAATTTTTTCATTGTGTGAGACCTCAAAGGGGGTGAAAATGCGTTATTGCGAATAATTAGTAAATGCGTTGATTTGCATTAGAAATAGGAAATGGTAATGCTTTTTAATGACTGACTGTGGTAAAAGAGGTTAAGACAGCTCTCATTAAAAACATGAGTCTATATATCTTTATGAAACTTCATATGTAGATACATATTGACAAGTGATATGCTACTGCATTAACATTTCTGACCTTGACCCTTCCTTTGACCTTCAGCTCACATTTTCCTACATCAATGTCAAACTAAATATGCTGATACATACTGATGTAAGGAATCCAATTGCATCCAATTCTTTGACCTTGACCTTCACTTTGACCTTGACCTCAATTACATAACAATGTGTTAAATTCATATTTCCATAAATATTTCCTTATAGATATTTTTTTCCAACCTCATATGGGGATACATTTCGATGAGAGATATGCAATTGCATCAGCTTTTTGCACCTTCATCGTTTCCTTAAACTTTGACTTCAATTTTCTACATCACTGTAATATTATATATTTAGTCTGATACATACTGATTCAGCAATTCAACTGGATAAGCATCTTTCACATTTACGTTTCATTTGGTGTTGACCTCACTCCTATCGAATTGTGCTTTAGTCAGTTTTCAATCAGAATTCCTGATATTTTAAACAAACCTGATATGTTCATACATATTGAACAGAGATATATGCAACTGCATCAAGTTTTCTTTACCTTGCCCTTTGCTTTGACATTGACCTCAATTCCCATACATTAGTGTCAGACTTCATATGCAATTGCATTTCTCATGTAAAAATTTCAACTGCAACAAAATTTTGACCTTGACCTTTCATTTGACCTTGACCTCATTCCCATCATAATGTTTTTTAATGTCACTTTTAAAGATACCATTAATCATATTTCAGGCGGATACATACTGATGACAGCTTTTCATATTCAATGGATCATAGCTGACTGGTATTTCAATTCTTAATCATTCTATTGCCTGAATTCCTAAGTTACATTTTGAACCTATAAATACATATATTTATACAAAAATTTCAATTCCAGTTAAAATTTACATTTTAAACACGTGGTTTCACTTTCAACAATCCTTTAATCAACAATTAGGTGCATTCTGGATTAATTAAGTCAGTGACAATTTTCAGTTTTTAACCTGTACCCCAAAACCCTATCTCAATAACATTCAGTGTTAACCTTTAACATATATATACCAAAAAACTTGAGATTTATATGTATTCCAGAAAAATAGGGACCAATCAGGATTAGCATCATCTTCAAATCAATTAAGTGGCCCTTGCTCTTTTGAGACACATTCTTGCTAATAACCGTGTATTGCTGAAATTTAAAAGCAAGGTTTATTTAGTTCAATCAAGACGTTTACTATTTTGTTGATATTTTCTAAATGCATAACTTATCTATTTATTTAAGTTGCAATTTTCACTTTTCAACCACAGGTTTCAGAAAATAATATCACTTTTAAGGATATCTTCCAAAGAATAAATGTCAATAAAATCAAAGAATATCGAGTTCTTCCTTGTAGAACTTAACTGTATAAGTATCGAAAAAATATATTCAAGTTGGTACAAATTTAGGACACCACATGGGGTCGCAAAATGTAGACATCAATGACGTCATTCTTCTGAGGTTGCGACTTCATTTTTCAACTAACTTAGTATCCCAAAACTTTGATACAGGATATCTTTCGTTAAGTGTTTACATACTAAAACTTGTTTCAATTCACATAAAATTCACAAAATAATTAATATTCATTTCACAATTTTTAACCCTTGGGTTATTGTTTACAATCCATTTTCTGCTATTTTTTCTTACAAGTCATTTCATATTTAAAATCACAGAAAATAAACCTACATTGAATGTGAATCACCGGGAATTAAAAGAAATATTTTACAACTTCCCTCCAAATGACCAATGCTCAGTGGTAAGTATCTTTTTAGGTTAATTTTCAAAGTAAATACAATATACATTTCTCTTGCGTTTCTTAGAAGTATAATTCTTAGCGTTCAATGAAATAAAGCTTCGATTTCCTTAGACCTACATTATCGTATAAGTAAAAATCAAATAATTATTAGTTCAGACTTAGTAAAAAAAAAAGGACATCAGGGTTAGGGTTAGGGTTAGGTGTCGTGACTTGCCAAAATCACTTATGTCATAATTTTTCTTTATAACAAACAATGCAAACATTTTCTTGTATTTCTTAACAAATATGGGAATTACAGTGAAATACGGCTTCAATTCCCTACAACTTACTTAAACAAACAAGTATAAAGCAGCAAAGTTTTTAGTTCATATGTCATCGACAAATATTAGGACATATCTGGTGTCGAATTTGTCGAATTCAATTAAGTCCTTCTTAAATTGTTACGACATCACTTTTAAGAATTACGAATCACTGCGAACAATAACCATGTTATATTCTCTTTATTCTAATCATGTAACACAATATCAAATGTAACAGTACATAAATTTCAAAAAAATGTCAAGCTGCATTTGACACTTTCTAACCATTGGGTGAAGAATTCACAATTTCCTGGTATCTTTTACAATTACAGCGAAATAAATAAATAAAAAAAAAATACTATTTCTTCGTCAACATTACCTATGTTGATATAATATCACATTTTTTTGTGTTGGTATTTGACAAAATAGCAAGCAATTGAGTAGTCGCGATAAGTTGAGAACTCTAAAAAACATTCATTCCTTGTTGCAAGCTGATAAATTGACAAACCAAGTGTTATGAACAATTTAAATCATGATCCTTTTGGTAAGTACAATTACACACCTACTATTTTGTGTTCCTTCTGCACATATTCTTTACTTTAGGTTTCATAATGTCTTTCATTTTATATACATTATATAACAATATAATATTGAAGATAATTTAAACAAAGTATTAATTTATATGCTTTAATTTTTGATTATAATGGAAATCTATTTCATTTCAAACTCTATAAACTACATTAATCAGGTGTGTTTTTTTCGACATCCATTTATATTAGATTTGAAAACTATCACAATATCTCATTTCCTAAACTATTAAACACAATATCAATGCTATAATTTCCGGCTTGTATTTCAGCATCTCTTTGGCTAAGAGGTTAGATATTCATGACATAATCTTGTTCTCTGTATTCTTAGCTTTAAAATGACACCAAACTTGTCTAAATCGAACGACAAATAAAAAAGTTATGGGTTAAAGAAAATTCCATTATATCCTTTACATAACTAACACTCTACAACTTTCACTTTCACTTTTAATTAATCTTTAATCTTAATCCCCTACTTTCACTTTCTCTTTTACTAATCATTTAATCCCTGTTGACCTACTTGATCACTTTAATCCATGATCATCTTCGCATTTAGCCCTATACCCTAACCCTAACCCTAACCCTAACCCTAACCCTAACCCTAACCCTAACCCTAACCCTAACCCTAACCCTAACCCTAACCCTAACCCTAACCCTAACCCTAACCCTAACCCTAACCCTAACCCTAACCCTAACCCTAACCCTAACCCTAACCCTAACCCTAACCCTAACCCTACCCTGACCCTAACCCTAACCCTAACCCTAACCCTGACCCTAACCCTAACCCTAACCCTGACCCTAACCCTGACCCTAACCCCCACTAACCCTAACCCTAACCCTGACCCTAACCCTAACCCTGACCCTGACCCTGACCCTGACCCTAACCCTAACCTAACCTAACCCTAACCCTAACCCTAACCCAGTAATGGGTTAACGTTAAGCTACAGGGTCATAGTGAGTAAGGAAGTGTTGGTTAACCTTTAGGGTGAAGGTACGTAAGGGGTTGTTGGATAACCATAAAGATTATGGTGAGTAAGGGGTTTTAGCTCTAGATGTATTACCAAACATCTTTAAGGAGATGAAGGTTCTTCATTACCCCTCACCCCTTACTACGTTTACTCAGGAAATTGTACCTAGAATTTACTTAACCACCATTTCTAACATGGATAAGATCCGCAATCACACATCTGCTACACGTCAAATTCCCTATACCCTAACTCTACCCTAACCCTGGTTGTAAGTAAACCTAAAGGGTGATTGTGAGTAAAGGGTTGTAGGATAACCAACAAAAGAGTAATTGTGAGTAAGGGCTTTGGGTAAACCAACAGGGTAATGGTGGGTAAGGGGTTGATAGGTAACAAACAGTGTAATGGTGGGTAAGGGGGTTTTAGGTTAAACTACGGATTTATGGTGAGTAAGGGGTCTACGTTAAGCTACATGATTATGGTGAGTAAGGGGTTGTAGGTCAACCTACAGGGTAATTGTGAGTGAGGGCTTTGGGTTAACCTACACGGTAATGGTGGGTAATTGGTTGTTGGTTAACCATGTGTAATGTTGGGTAAGGGGTTTTTAGGTTAAACTACGCTTTAATGGTGAGTAATGGGTTAACGTTAAGCTACAGGGTCATGGTGAGTAAGGGAGTGTTGGTTAACCTTCAGGGTGAAGGTACGTAGGGGGTTGTTGGATAACCATTAGGATTATGATGAGGAAGGGGTGTTAGCTCTAGATGTATTACCAAACATCTTTAAGGAGATGAAGGTTCTTCATTACCCCTCACCCCTTACTAGGTTTACTCATTTTTTTGATTGGCAGAAAAGTGGGTTGGATCCCTCATTCCTCATCCCTCATTTTCGTAAAGTGCTTATACCCTAACCCTAACCCTAACCCCCGTTAACCCTAACCCCCACTAACCCTAACCCCCGTTAACCCTAACCCCCACTAACCCTAACCCCCACTAACCCTAACCCCCGTTAACCCTAACCCCCACTAACCCTAACCCCCGTTAACCCTGACTTTAACCCCCCTGCAAACACTTATTTTTCTTTTTTTTTGCTTATATCTTTTCACTGACTGCTCCGATGTCAACGTTCTTGGTGTCGTTGGAAAGGTCTTGAAGAGCTCTTGACGCTCGCATCATGACAATGTCGTTCTAGTGAACAGAAAGGCGAATAACAAGCGATATTCTCAAAAAGCTTGCAAACGACAGAAAATCTGTATTTCGTGACGGATTTTCAAGTTCTTGGGCTTGTCAGAGAGCTCTTGACAAGGTCTATCGAATGCCGTAAAGTGTGGAAAGATCAAACCATTTTTTAAAGGCTTTCTAGAGCAAATATTGCCTAGGTGTACCCACGCACCTCATACAGATATCTTTCAAGCCTCGCAACTTTTTCCGTTTTTGACCTTTAGCAACCATCGTCGGAAGGTGGACAGAACTTGCCAAGAGCTTTCAAATGACACCAAGACCTTGAAAATTGCTTGAAAATTAAGAGAGATTCGGACCTTTCAATTTGGCGTCCATTTGCCACCCCTTTGGAACAGTTTTTGGTCATTTCAGCGAGAGAGGTTCAGGTCAGGGTATCGAGGCCTACGAAACCTTATATGAGAAGAAGAGTTCCTTTTCGTCTCAATTTTTCGACTACTGGGGACCTTGTCTTCCGGTTCAACCGGAATTACGGCACCTTTTCTTCAAATACCCATAGGTAACACGCCCTTGGGACTAGCAGGCTGAGCTTTGGTATGTGGATTCCTTGAAGTCTTCTTAACCTTTTATGTACGAGTTTAGGGCCTCTATCTCGCACCGTTTAAGCGCTACCGCCCGGAAAAAAACTTAGCGCGGAACGCAATTTTACCTCGTCTCCGAACATAACCGTCTTTTGGGACCCTTGAGCAGCTTCTACTGAGACCTCCTCGGCAACGTGCAGGTTGTCAAGATCTGACCACTTTAACTTGTAAAATCCCTGTTTCAAAGTTTTTAAGACTTTTGTACATTTACCGCATCTTTAGTCCTTCATATCTTTAGAAGGAGAACGCAGTTTCGCAAACTCTTTGCAGTTACCAGGAGTCCCTTTTGTGGGGTCTCACTGACTTAAGTGGGGTGTGTCAATTGCATGCCATTCTTGAGATCTGGGAGGTTCAAAATGGTCAAAAATTCTCAATTTGTCCATTTCTCAGCACAATCTGCGGTGTAAAGAAGAAGCCATTTTTTCTTCTTTTTCCTGACACCTAGGTTTAATGACTCTGACTGAATCGTGTGCCTCGTTTTCTTAGCTTTCCAACGACACCAAACTCGTCTCCATCCGATAATAAATGAGAAAGTTATGAGCTTCGGAAAATTCCAGTTTTTCCTTTACTTTTGCTTGTATCCGTGACTTTCACTTTCCACTTTCATTTTCACTAATCCTTTAATCGCAGTTGACCTAATTGGGCACTTTAATCCATGGGCATCTTCGTACATATCCCTAACCCTAACCCTAACCCTAACCCTAACCCTAACCCATGACACCAAACTTGTTTAAATCGAACGACAAATAAAAAAGTTATGGGCTAAAGAAAATTCCATTATATCCTCACACGACTAACCCTCAAAGTGCCCTTAACCCTTTCATTTTGTTTTAACCCTAACCCTAACCCTAACCCAAACCCAAACCCAAACCCTAACCCTAACCCTAACCCTAACCCCAACTCTATAATTCCCGTAAAATTTATTTTTACCGTGATCATTTTCGCTTTTATCCCTATACCCTATGCTTTAACACTAACCCTAACCCTAACCCTTAACCCTAACCCTAACCCTAATCCTGATCCTAACCCTGACCCTAACCCTTAACCCTAACCCTAACCCTGACCCTTACCCTAACCCTAACCCTTATTTTTCTAACCCTTTAGAATAAGAAATAACCCCCACTAACCCTAACCCTGTGTGTTATTTGAAAATCAACTTTCAGTCAATCTGTTCAGGAGCTTGCATTGCGAAACCATGAGGGTGTCCAAGATGAAGCCTAGGAATCAAAACAATAAAATCTAATTAATTAATTCATGTATAAACCAACGTAAGTATGCATTTTATAGGTGTTTTACATTGCATAATAAACAAAATTGGACACAAAAATACCTTGTTCCGCCATGAGTACGACTCTCCACCATAATCAAACCGAATTTCGTCCTCTACATCTATATCCTTCTTTGCTTTGAATATAATGTGTTGTTTTTCACCTTTTTCAACGAGTTTTGGAAAAATATTAGGATGGCAATGCTCGTCATTAATCAATCTGCCAAGGCTTCCATCGTCTACAGATGCCTCTATTCTAGAAGTAAATTAGTTTCTTTTAAATTTAAATGAAAGAAAAAGAAGACATTCTGCTCTTAAAATGATTAAAAACTACTCACATCTTCAATTTGCCATTGAAATTAAATTCAAAAAAATAGGTATCATCCTCGTCTTCAAGGAATGGACCTTCCCTCAATTTCCCCTTGTATTCAAGCAAAGGTTCACCTTTAGAGAACTTCCTCCTTGCAAATACACCATTTCCTGTAATATCAACAATCAATATGTATCATTGATGCTATTATCTATACTCAGTGTATAGAATTTAACAGTATTTTTAATTTTTTACCTATCTCATCATTAATATATTTCACCATGAAATTGGAATCATCAATCAAATCAAGGACATCAGACTCTTTTTTAGCTACGCGTCTTCTTGGATACCTTCTTAAGGTTGAATGAGCTCTTGCAGTGTTTGAAGGACGAATTAAAACGAGCTTGCACTGAGAAATATGCCTGTCTAGAATTTCTTTCAGAAATGTAGAGCCCAGAGATTCATCTTTAGGAGTTCTCCATAATTGGTCCCAACGGTGACCTAGTAAATGATCTGTGAAGAAAGCCACTTTCTGTGTCATTTCATATTCAAACGATTTGACTTTCAGTAAAACGGTCATCTTGATTTCTTCTTTTATTTTGTCCTGGATAAAAAACTCATTGCTAATTTCGCTGAAGACGTCCTCTTTCAATACTTTCATTTCTTCCATAATCATCACATTAGTGTTTTCCATCACCAGATTCCTCAATGAGGTTATCTCTTTGGTAATAATATTGTCCAGCTCAGATATTGTAACATATTCTATTGAAAATATAATTAATTGAATTATGCACCTTGAAAATTAAATACTTTCTCCTTTAAAAATGATATGTTTTTAACTTAATTTAATGAGTAAATATAGTTACCGTTCTCTTTTCCTGCGTTTGTGTCACATTCCATTTTCAACTGAAACACAGTTTAAACCATGTAATTTATTTCTGACCTTGAAAATGCACTGGTTTATATTGACCTTACTACAACTTCAATTCTACATTTTCACCTTCTGTTCGATCTCTAGCGACAAACTATATACATTTATTAAAAACACAACCAACACACA
>NW_026917905.1:0-13713 GCF_032062105.1 Saccostrea cuccullata | reverse complement strand
TAAGATATTGACTTAAGATTTTCAGTGAAAGTAAAGGAAGGTTTACTAAATTGTAATTGGGTCTCCAAATCTTTCTAGCGCAAAAGGCGCCGGAGCTCGGTAGGGCCCGAAAAAATATATCTCGGAAATATCTCAAAAAAATTGACACATTTTGTTTCATATCTTCGTACCTAATCATATTTTGTCACAGCATGTAGAATCACAAAACCTTTCATTTGAAATCAAGAAAGAGAGGCTGATCCCTAAAATTAGGGGCTCAGAAGGGCCAAAAGTCTATCATCTTTAACTCGTTAACGAACAATATTTTGTAATACATTACTGAAGCAAAAATGTTTATCTTGACGATTTGCAACTATATATTATAAAATTTTGATCATATGTTACGTAATTAGGGGTCACAAGGGACCAGAATGCTAAATCTTTGAGGTTTTATATCTCGAAAAGGGCGAATATTTTGATAAGCTACATTGAATAAAAGATGGTCAGAATAATGTTTTAAACAATATGCATACTTCAAATTTTTGTAAAACGGCCCCATTAAAGACTTGGAGGGGTAGCCCCTAAATATTTCCATTCAGCATATCTCCACAACGAAAAGAAATCTCTGAATAAGTGTTGAACAAAAAGTCTTTGAATTCACAAGACCTTTCATTTGAAATCAAGAAGAAGGGGATGACTCCTCAATTAGGGGCTCATAGGGGCCAGAAGTGTTTCATTTTTAACTCTTCAATGATCATTTTTTGTAATGCATTACAGAAGCAAAAATATTCATCTTAACGCTTTGCAACAACGTTTTATGAAATTTTAAACATATGTTGCGAAATAAGGGGTTGCAAAGGGGCCAAAATTCTTTATTTTGGATGCTTTACTTCTCGAAAAGGGGGAATATTTTAATCATAAGCCATATTGAACAAAAGATGCTCAAAATATTGTAATATGAATCCGAAAAATCAAATTTAATGATGGAAAAATGAATGTCATTCTCTTTTTACTAATATCTCAGTCAAAATCAAATCTCATCTTATCGAGAAATTCAACGGAAGACCTACTCGTTGCTCGCAACGAGATCTCATCTAGTTATTATTATTATTATTAGGGTCTTCTGTCTTCAGCGGAAGACCCTTCTATTATTCTTCTGTTTCTTTTTTACCTTTATTATTATTATTCTTTTTTCTCCTTACAAAATTTGTGCAGAGGATTTCTCGGAGATAGCTCAGCAGATTTTGTTCAAATTTTCACGGTTGATGCATTTTTATCTGAAGTTAATTCCGGCAAGTCAACTTTTTAAAAATTCACTTCCGGTCGGAAGTATTCGCCCTTTGATCGAAATTTAGAGCACCTCCTTTTCTGTGATGGAACTCAAAAACTGTTGAAGCTAGAAAGCCGAAATTTTGTAGGTATGATAGAGGACATGTTGCAATATTGCACCTGGGTCAGCATATTTTCCGGAAGCGCTAGTATGGAAGCTCGGTAGGGGTCGAAAATTAGGTCACGAATCATGACTGATTTTTTGAGACATTTTGCAATGCATCTTTTAAAGTATAATTTTTTTGTTAAAACATACTGAGCAATATTTGTGCAGAACTACAAGATCTTTCATATGAATCTACAACTATGAATTATGATTTTTATGTCGAGTGGTACATAATTAGAGGCCACAAGGGGCCAGAATGCTAAATCTTTGACGCTTTATATCTCGAAAAAGAGAAATATTTTGATAAGTAATATTGAACAAAAGATGTTCAAAATAATGTTCTGAACAATATGCAACCTTTCATTTTTCGCTAAACGTCCCCATTAAGGAGTTGAAAGGTTGGCCCCTAAATATTTCTTTTGTTAATAACTCGAAAACAAAAAAGAAAATCACTGAATAGTTGTTGAACAAAAAGTGTTCAAAATCATAAGAGCTTTCAGATGAAATCAAGAAAAAGGGGCTGGGTACTGAAATTAGGGGCCAAGAGGGGCCAAAAGTCTTCAATCGATAACTCTTTAGCAGTTAATATTTTGTAATACATAACTGAAGCAAAGATGTTTAACTCAACAATTTACAACTACATATTATGATTTTTATGTCGAATGGTACATAATTAGGGGCCACAAGGGGCCAGAATGCTAAATCTTTGACGCTTTATATCTCGAAAGTGAGAAATATTTTGATAAGTAATAATGAACAAAAGATGTTCAAAATAATGTTCTGAACAATATGCAACCTTTTATTTTTCGCTAAACGTCCCCATTAGGGAGTTGAAGGGTTGGCCCCTAAATATTTCTTTTGCGAATAACTCAAAAACGAAAAAGAATCTTTGAAGAGTTGTTGAAAAAAAAATGTTCAAAATCCAGAGAGCTTTAAGATGAATTGAAGAAAAAGGGACTGGGCACTCAAATTAGGGGCCGAGAGGGGCCAGAAGTCTTCTGCCAATAACTCTTTAATATTTTGTAATACATTACTGAAGTTAAGATGTTTGACTCAACAATCTACAACTACATATTATGATTTTCATGTCTTATGGAACATAATTAGGGGTCACAAGGGGCTAGAATGCTAAATCTTTGACGCTTTATATCTTGAAAGTGAGAAATATTTTGATTAGTAATATTGAACAAAAGATGGTCAAAATAATGTTCTAAACAATATGCTACCTTTCATTTTTCGCTGAACGTCCCCATGAAAGAGTTGAAGGCTTGGCCCCTAAATATTTCTTTTGCAAATAACTCGAAAATGAATAAGAATCTCTGAATAGTTGTTGAACAAAAAGTGATCAAAATCCTGAGAGCTTATCATTCATGGTCGATGCGTTGTTATCTGAAGTTAATTCCGGCAAATCATTTTTTTGAAATTCACTTCCGGTCGGGAGTTATCGTCCTTTGATCGAAATTTAGAGGACCTCCTTGTCTGTGATGGAACTCAAAAACGGCTCAAGCTAGAAAGCTGAAATTTTCAGTGATGATAGAGGACATGCTGCCATATTGCACCTGGGTCAGGATATTTTCAAGTGCCTAATGGGAGCTCGGTAGGGGTCAAAATTTAGGACACGAATCATGACTGATTTTTTGAGACGTTTCGCATCATATCTTTTAAAGTATATAATATTTTGTTAAAAAATACTGAACATAATTTGTGCAGAACATCGAGATCTTTCATATTATACCAAGAAAAAAGCGCTGACTCATCACATTAAGGGCAAAAAGGGGCCAGAAGTCTTTAATCGATAACTCTTCAACAATCAATATTTTGGTATATATTACTGAACAAAAAATGTTAAGCTTAACAATCTACAACTATATATTGTGATATTCATGTCGTATGGTACATAATTAGGGGCCACAAGGGGCCAGAATGCAAAATATTTGATGCTTTATATCTCGAAAATTAGAAATATTTTGATAAGCAATATTGAACAAAAGACGTTCAAAATAATGTTCTAAACAATATGCAACCTTTCATTTTTTGCTAAACGTCCCCATTAAGGAGTTGAAGGGTTGGCCCCTAAATATTTCTTTTGCTAATAGCTCAAAAACGAAAAAGAATTTCTGAATAGTTATTGAACAAAAAATGTTTAAAATCTTAAGATCTTTAAGATGAGATCTAAAAATAGGGGCTGGGCACTCGAATTAGGGGCCAAGAGGGGCCAAAAGTCTTTTTTCGATAACTCTTTATCAGTTAATATTTTGTAATACATTACTAAAGCAAAGATGTTTATCTTAACCATCTACAACTATATATTATGGTTTTATGTCGTATGGTACAAAATTAGGGGCCACAAGGGGCCAGAATGCTAAATCTTTGATGCTTTATATCTCGAAAGGGAGAAATATTTTGATAAGCAATATTGAACAAAAGATGTTCAAAATAATATTCTGAACAATATGCAACCTTTCATTTTTTGCTAAACGTACCCATTAAGGAGTTGAAGGGTTGGCCCCTAAATATTTCTTTTGTTAATAGCTCAAAAACAAAAAAGAATTTCTGAATAGTTGTTGAGCAAAAAATGTTTAAAATGTTAAGAGCTTAAAGATGATATGAATAAAAAGGGCCGATTCCTTAAATTAGGGGCCGTTAGGGGCCAAAAGCCGATTTTTTAAGTCTTTAATGTTCAATGTCTTTTTACAGATTGTGGTAAATCATTATTTTAGAATGAAAATCGCAATCAAAATCTCATCTCATCTCATCAAGAATTGGACGGAAGACCCACTCGTTGCTCGCAACGAGATCGTATCTAGTTATTATTATTTTCTTTACACATTTTGTGCAGACGATTTCTCAGAGATGCTTAGATGGATTGACTTGAAATTTTCAGAAGTGATGTATCATGAACTAAACCTTATTCATATTTTTTTAATTTTTGAAAAATCACTTCCGGTCGGAAGTTATCGCCCTTTAATTGAATTTTTAGTGACCATTTTGACTGCGCAAAAACTCAAAAAAGACAAAAGCTAGAATGCTGTCGTTTTCAAGACCAATAGACGACATGTTGTAGTTTTGCATCTATACTTTCAAATCTTCCTGAAATGCCTTGTATGGAAGCTCGGTAGGGGTCAAAATTTAGGACACGAATCATGACTGATTTTTTGAGACATTTTGCATCATATCTTTTGAGGTATAAATATTTTGTTAAAAGATTCTGTGCAGTATTTGTGCAAAATGATAAGATCTTTAATATAACATCAAGAAAAAAGTGCTGACTCATCACATTAGGGTAAAGAAGGGGCCAGACGTCTTTAATCGATAACTCTTCAACAGTCAATATTTTGTAATGCATTACAGAAGCAAAAACGTTTATCTCAACAATCTACAACTATATATAATGATTTTAATGTCGTATGGTATATAATTAGGGGCCATAAGGGGCCAGAACGTTAAATCTTTGATGCTTTATATCTCAAAAGTGGGAAATATTTTGATGAGTAATATTGTACAAAAAATGTTTAAAATAATGTTCTGAACATTATACACTCTTCGATTTTTCGCTGAATTTCCCCATCAAGGAGTTGAAGGGTTGGCCCCTAAATATTTCTTTTGCAAATAACTCGAAAATGAAAAAGAATCTCTGAATAGTTGTTGAACAAAAATTGTTCAAAATCTTAAAGGCTTTAAGGTGAAATCCAGAAAAAAGGGCTGGGCACTCAAATTAAGGACTGAGAGGGGCCAAAAGTCTTCAGTCAATAACTCTTGAACAGTTAATATTTTATTATACATTATAGAAGCAAAAATATTAAACTCAACAATCTGTAACTATATATTATGATTTTAATGTCGTATGGTACATAATTAGGGGCAATAAGGGGTCCAAATGCTAAATATTTGACGCTTTATACCTCAAAAGTGGTAAATATTTTGATTAGTAATATTGAACCAAAAATCTTTAAAATAATGTTCTAAACAATTTGCAACCTTTCATTTTTCGATAAACATGCACATTAAGGAGTTGAAGGGTTGGCCCCTAAATATTTCGTATGAAAATAACTGGAAAACTTAAAAAAATCTCTGAATAGTTGCTGAACAAATGTGATCAAAATCCTAAGTGCTTTAAGATCATATGAAGAAAAGAGGGCTGATCCCTAACATTAGGGGCCGTGAGGTGCCAAAAATTGAATTTATAGGTCTTTAGTGTTCAATATCCTTTGACAGATTATGGAGGCAAAAATGTTCAGAATCGTTCTTCTTAGCAGTTTTAATCATTATTTTTGAATGAAAATCTCAATTAAAATCTTATCTCATCTCAACAAGAATCGGACGGAAGACCCACTCGTTGCTCGCAACGAGATCGTATCTAGTTATTATTATTAGGGTCTTCCGTCTTCAGCGGAAGACCCTTCTATTATTCTTATGTTTCTTTTTCAATTTTCTTATTATTAAGGTCTTCCGTCTCCAACGGAAGACCTTCTTGTTATTTCTCTATTATTAAGGTCTTCCGTCTCCAACGGAAGACCTTCTTGTTATTCTTCGGTTTCTTTTTCCCTATTCTTACAGATTTTGTGCACGCGATTTCTCGTAAACTACTGGACCGATTCTCATGAAACTTTCACATCTGATAGGTACTCCTTTGAACCTTATTGGAAATTTTTGTTATTGATGACATCACTTCCGGTCGTGAGAAATCAACAATTTTCTGATTTCAAAATGCAATTTTGTCTGAACTTAGTAGCGTAAACTGCTTAAGATATGAACTGAAGACTAATTAGAGATGATAGTTCATGACTTATAGCTTTGCAGAATCACCTTTCCATGTGTCATCAATACTTCCGGTCGCTACCGGAAGTGAATTTAAAAAACACAATTTTTCAATTTTTGTTTTTTAATATTTTAATTTTTTAATTCGATAGAGACCCTTATGCAGAAGCGAAAAATGTAATTTGTTTGAAAATCGAAAAAGCCAATCTCGAGATATTAGCATTTGAAAAATCGAAGCGGCGATCTCCATGGCTAAATGGTAAGCGCGTTGGATTGTCACGCAGGCGACCCGGGTTCGACTCCCCATGTGTCCAAAAAATTTTATCACTTTTTCTGCCTGATATTTCGGTATTTTTCAATTTTAGACGATTTGCAACTATATATTTTAAAGTTTTGATCATATATTGCGTAATTAGGGGTCACAAGGGGCCAGAATGTCAAATCTTTGACGCTTGTTATCTCGAAAAGGGGTAATATTCTGATAAGCAATATTGAACATAAGATGGCCAGAATAATGTTCTAAACAATATGCATACTTTGAATTTTTGTAAAACGGCCCCATTAAGGACTTGTAGGAGTGGCCCCTAAATATTTCCATTTAGGATATCTCAACAACGAATGGAAATATCTGAATAAGTGTTGAACAAAAAATCTTCAAAATCACAAGACCTTTCATTTGATATCAAGAAAAAGGGACTGACCCCGCAAATAAGGGGCTCAGAGTACAACAATATATGATACAATTTTGATCATATGTTACGTAATAAGGGGTCAAAAGGGGCCAGAATGTTAAATCTTTGACGCTTTATATCTCTAAAAAGGAGAATATTTTTATAAGCAATATTGAACAAAAGATGGTCAGAATAATGTTCTCAACAATATGCATACTTTGAATTTTTGTAAAATGGCCCCATTAAGGACTTAATGGAGTGGCCCCCTTAATATTTCCATTTAGCATATCTCCAACACGAATAGAAATCCCTGAATAAGTGTTGACCAAATAATTTTAAAAATTACAAGACCTTTCATTTGATATCAAGAAAATAGTGCTGATCCCTCAAATTTAGGGGCCAGAAGTCTTTCATCTATAACTCTCTAATTATCAATATTTTGTTATACAATACAGAAGCAAAAGTATTTATACTAACGATTTGCAACAATATATGATACAATTTTGATCATATGTTAGGTAATTAGGGGTCACAAGGGGCCAGAATGTCAAATCTTTGACGCTTTATATCTCAAAAAGGGGGGGGGGATATTTTGATAAGCAATATTGAACAAAAGATTGTCAGAATAATGTTCTAAACAATATGCATACTTTGAATTTTTATAAAATGGCCCCATTAAGGACTTGTAGGAGTGGCCCCTAAATTTTTCCATTTAGCATATCTCCTTAACAAATAGAAATCTCTGAATAAGTGTTGAACAAAAAGTCTTTAAATTAATAAGACCTTTCATTTGATCTCAAGAAAAAGGGGCTGACTCCTTCAATTAGGGCCCTAGAGGGAACAGAAGTCTTTCATCTTCAACTCTTTCATGATCAATATTTTTTGATAAGTATCCATTATGAGAAGCAAAGATATTCATCTGAACAATTTGCAATAATACATTATAAAATCTTGATCATATGTTACGTAATAAGTGGTTGCAAGAGGCCAAAATGCTATATTTTTTATGCTTTACGTCTCGAAAAGAGGGAGTATTTTTATAAGCTATATTGAACAAAAGATGTTCAGAATATCGTGATAAAAAACAGAAACTTTAAAATTAATGAAGGAAAACTTAAAGTCATTCTCTTTTAACGAATATCTCAGTCAAATTCACATCTCATCTTATCGAGAAATTCGACGGAAGACCAACTCTTTGCTCGCAACGAGATCTCATCTAGTTATTATTATTTTTCTTCTCGGGAAAATTTTGTCCGCGAATGATCTTGTAAAGTACACATCCGATTAAGTGGAAACCTTTTTAGGGTTAGTAGGCATGTTATGTAGATTTGCGGAACGAAGGTCATTTTGCGCGCACGTGCTTGCAAGAGCGCGCACGTGCAACATGTGAAATGACCAAAATACTTGAAATTGCCGTAACTTTTACATTTTTAAATGTAATGCTTTGATATTTAGAATATATAGACATATTATAATTGTAGATAAGATGACATTGTCAACATGCCATTTTGTGTGCACGTGCTTGCAAGAGCGCGCACGAGCAACACGTGAAATGACCGATTTAATTGAGATAGGCGTAAATATTTCCTTTTTTGATGAAATGCTTTGAAACTCATAATATAAGGATATAGTAGTAGCATAGACAATATGACATTATCAAAATTGCAAGATCTCACGCGCATGCACGTGCGCTTCGCTCTGATTGGCTGAAACTAAAGCCTCAAAATCTTTCTTGTTTTTTGATGAAATCCTTTGAAATTTTCAACATAGCAATGCATTAGGATATCCTACAACATGATATATAACAATTTTCATGAAAACACGTGCATGCACGTGCGCTGCAATCTGATTGGCTGAAACTTTAAATAGCTGTAACTCCCTTGATTTTCAACCAAACAGGATGGGATTTGGAACATAGATAGATATAATAGACTTCTACAAGAAGGTATGGTCACCATGCACATCCATACATGTGCGTGTACGTGCGCTGCAATCTGATTGGCTGAAATTTTAAATAGCTATAACTCCCTCAGTTTTCAACCAAACAGGATGAGATTTGGAACATAGATAGATATAATGGACTTCTACAAGAAGGTATAATCAACATGCACATCAATACATGTGCGTGAACGTACGCTGTAATCTGATTGGCTAAAACTTTTATCAGCTATAACTCCCTTGGTTTTCAACCAAACGGAGTGGGATTTAGAACATAGATAGATGTAATGGACTTCTACAAGAAGGTATGTCACCATGCTCATGTATGCACGTACGTGCACGTGAAAGGAGTAAAATCAAAAATGCACTAAAATGAGCGTATTTTTTAATACTTTTGGATTAAATACTTTAATATTTAGTTTATTAAAGTATAGATTGTGTAGACAAGATGATATGGTCATTACGCACATGCATTCACATGCGCACGCGTGCAATGCTAAAATTTGAATGAACTTGGTAGCCTTCTAGGTAAACGTTGTTTAAGTCTCAAATGCATAATGTTTGTCTTATTTAATGAAGCTTACAGAGAATATGGCACCAAAAGTGAGATGGGGAGCGTTTGGGGAACATCTGTAACGGTCCCCGTTACAATTAGCACTAGTTATTATTATTCTTATTATTTTTCTTCCTGGGAAAATTTTGTCCGCGAGTGATCTTGTAAACTACACATCAGATTAAGGTGAAATGTTTTTAGGGTCAGTAGACATGTAATGTAGATTTGCGGAACGAAGGTCATTTTTCGCGCACGTGCTTGCAAGAGCGCGCACGTGCAACATGATAAATGACAGATTTAATTGATATAGATGTAACTTTTTAAATTTTTGATGAAATGCTTTAGAACTCATAATATAAGGATACATTAGTAGCATAGACAATATGACATGGTCAAAATAGCAAGATCTCACGCGCATGCACGTGCGCTGCACTCTGATTGGCTGAAACAAAAATCTCAATATCTTTTTTGTTTTTTGATGAAATGCTTTGAAATTTTGAATATAGCCATGCATTAGGATATCCTACAATATGATATATAGCAATTATCATGAAAACACGTGCATGCACGTGCGCTGCAATCTGATTGGCTTAAACTTTAAATAGCTATAACTCATTTGGTTTTCAACCAAAAAAGATGGGATCTGAAACATAGATAGATATAATAAACTACTACAAGAAGGTATGGTCAACATGCACATAGATACACGTGCGTGTACGTGCGCTGCAATCTGATTGGCGGAAACTTTTAACAGGTATAACGTCCTTGGTTTTCAACCGTATGGGGTGGGATTTAAATACATAGATGTTATAATTGACTTCTACAAGAAGGTATGGTCACCGTGCTCATGTATGCACGTGCGTGTACGTGCGCTGCAATCTGATTGGCTGAAACTTTTAACAGGTATAACGCCCTTGGTTTTCAACCATATGGGGTGGGATTTAGAACATAGATAGTTGTAATGGACTTCTACAAGAAGGTATGGTCACCGTGCTCATGTATGCACGTGCGTGCACGTGAAATGAACAAAATCAAAAATACACTTAAATGAGCGTATTTTTTATTACTTTTGGATTAAATACTTTAATTTTTAGTATATTAAAGTATATGGATTGTGTAGACAAAATGATATGGTCATTACACACAAGCATTCGCATGCGCACGCATGCAATGCTAAAATTTGAATGAACTTCGTACACTTCCGGGAATATGTTGTTAAAGTCTCAAATACATAGAGTTTGTCTTATTTAATGAAGCTTACAGGTAATATGGCACAAAAAGAGAGTTGGGGAGCGTTTGGGTAACATCTGTAACGGTCCCCGTTACAATTAGCACTAGTTATTATTATTATTCTTTTTTCTTCTTATTTCTTCTCCGGTACTTTTTTGTCCGGAAGTGTTCTCAGAAACTGTTCACCAAACTAAGTTAAAACCTTTTTAGGGTTAGTAGGCATGTTGTGTAGATGTGCCGAACGAAGGTCATTTTGCGCGCATTCGCATGCACGTGCGGGCGCGTGCAATGAGTAAAATGACTGATATATTTAATATGGCTGTAACTTTTATATTTTTTGATAAAATGTTTTGAAACTCATTATATAAAGATATATAAGTTGTGTAGATAAGATGACATGGTCAAATTTGCATGAACTCACGCGCATACACGTGCGCTTTGCTCTGATTGGCTGAAACAGAAATCTTAAAATCTTTTTTGTTTTATGATGAAATGCTTTGAAATTTATAACATAGACATGCATTATGATGTACTACAATATGATATATAAAAATTTTCATGAAATCACGCGCATGCACGTGCGCTGCAATCTGATTGGCTGAAACTTTAAATGAGTATAACTCCCTTGGTTTTCAACCAAACAGCATGGGATTTACAACATAGATAGACATAAAGGACTCATACAGGATGGTATGGTCAATATTCACATGCATGCACGTGCGTGCACGTCCGCTTTGCTCTGATTGGCTGAAACAAAAATCTCAATATCTTTTCTGTTTTTTTACAAAATGCTTTGAAATTTAAAACATAGGCATACTTTAAGATGTCCTACAATATGATATATAATAATTGTCATGAAAATACGCGCATGCACGTGCGCTGCAATCTGATTGGCTTAAACTTTAAATGGCTATAACTCCTTTGTTTTTCAACCAAACAGGATGGGATTAAGAACATAGACAGACATAATGGACACCTACAAGAAGGTATGGTCATCATGCACGTGCGTGCACGTACAAATGAGTAAAATAGTGAAGACAAGATGATATCGTCATTACGCTCATGCAATCACATGCGCACGCCTGCATTGCTTAGTATACTTTTGGGAAAACGTTATTTACGTCTTAAATGCATAGATTTAGCCTTTTTAATGAAACTTAAAGGGAATATGGCACCAAAAGGGAGTTGGGGAGCGTTTGGGGAACATCTGTAACGGTTCCCGTTACAATTAGCACTAGTTATTATTATTATTATTCTTTTTTTCTTCTTTGTTCTCCGGTACTTTTTTTGTCCGCGAGTGTTCTCAGAAACTGTTCACCCAACTAAGTTAAAACCTTTTTAGGGTTAATAGGTGTCAAGTGTAGGTGTGCACAACGAAGGTCATTTTGCGCGCATACGCATGCACGTGCGTGCGCGTGAAATGAGTGAAATGACTGATATACTTATTATAGCCATAACTTTTACATTTTTTATTGAAATGCTTTGAAACTCATTCTATAAGGATATATTAATAGTCTAGATAATATGACATGGTCAAATTAGCACGAACTCACGTGCATGCACGTGCGCTTCCCTCTGATTGGCTGAAACAAAGATTTCAATATCTCTTTTGTTTTTTGACGAAATGCTTTGAAATTTTAAACATAGTCATGCATTAGGATATACTACAATATAATATATAGCAGGTATCATGAAAACACGCGCATGCACGTGCGCTGCAATCTGATTGGCTTAAACTTTAAATGGGTATAACTCCTTTGATTTTCAACCAAACAGGATGGGATTTAGAACATAGATAGACATAGTGGATTCCTACAAAAAGGTAAGGTCATCATGCACATGCATGCACGTGCATGCACATGAGATGGGTAAAATTTAAAATGCACTTGATGAAGCGTATTTTTTAATACTTTTGGATTAAATGCTTTATTATTTTATTATATTAATGTATATAGATAGTGTAGACAAGAGAATATGGTCATTACGCACATGCATTTACATGTGCACGCGTGCAAATGCTAAAATTTGAATATACTCGGTATACTTCAGGGAAACGTTGTTAAAGTGTAAAATGCATAGAGTTTGTCATTTTTAATGAAGCTTAAAGGGAGTATGGCACCAAAAAGGGAGTTGGGGAGCGTTTGGGTATCATCAGCTTTTATCATAAAAAGATAAAACTATAAATGATTGCAATGGATTTTAGGGATGTTTGACGGTACAATTTAAGGAGAAAAGGTTGATTTGTTAAGTGTTTTTATTTCTATTCCAGATATGGAAAATTGTAAAAGGAAAATTTCAAATTTTCTAACCTTCGTGTTCATTGTTCCATTTTCTTTGGGAAATCCGACCGCCACAGTTAATTCGGACGGAAGTACCTCAGCAACTGTTTTCTGCGCCTGCTCAGCAGCTATCTTATTTGTCACTGTCGGAAGTTTTTCTGCTCAGCCGAGAGGTGATCTTTTTGCAAGTAAAATATTAGTTGGGATCTTAGTGAGTTTATTGATTGCAGGAACAGTGGGAGCAATGATTCTTCTTGTGTTAATATTTTTCTGCAAATCTCAGGACATTGTTCGAAGACAGCAATTTCAACAGAAAAGTACTAACCTGCAGTTAGTATTCTTATGGTTTTCTGGTCTTGGCGTTCTTCTTCGCACCGTTATTAGTTTAGCAACAATTATTGATTGTGTTGCTGTCAATTCAGAGACAACTTCCGACGGGATTAAAGAAATATTTTATACATTACCTAAAATAACATTCATGTTGTTGCAAATGGGCGCCGTTACGTATTTAAGAAATTCAAGATTGGAAGGTGTTATTCTAACAAACTATCTTATTGCTGTAATACTTTTAGTCAATTTAAGCATAGGATTAATTTTGTAACTTTACAAATTGTGGATATTTACACTTTTGGAAATATAAATTCTTCCATGACCATTCCAAATGCTACTGTTTATGATTATTGTTACTGGCATTCTAAAATTAAAAAAGAATCGACATTTCTGAATCCGTTTCTTCTAAGTGTTAGTATGCTCTTTCTCCTGATATCGTCTATGTTTTTAGTTAAATTATGGCCTTCGGTCGAAAGTAAATCGTGGATCGAACGATTGAGAGTTGACAGAAATTGGGAAAACGGGGATTGACAACAGAAA
>NW_026917904.1:0-138722 GCF_032062105.1 Saccostrea cuccullata | reverse complement strand
TTGGAAATGATTACTTTTTTTGCTTGCCAAGAAATTTTTGGGTTGGAAATTTTTGTTGACTGGATCGGGCCCCCTGGGAAAAAGATCCTGGATCCACGCCTGTAGTTTATGCTTTTTACGCTCTTAGATTGGCATCCGATAAATAATCATACATTTTATTATACCCCCGCTTCAAAATCGTGAAGGTATATATTAATCGGTATGTCCGTCCGTCCGTCTGCATGTCTGTTAGCTTTGGGGTACTCATCTCTTATCCGCAACTCTTAATTTCTGTACCACTGGATAAAATTTAATAAAACTTTCACAGAATCTTTATTATATATTGCCAGTGTGCACCTCTTATTTTACTTTTTGATCCGACACATATTTTGGGTTTTCCGGCCACAGCAAAACATGGACTTTGCCATTATAACCATATGGGAGGCGGGGACGTCATTTAGTGACCTCATTGCTCGCAATACCTCTAGTTTGATACTGTATTTACCGTTCAACGATCCGAAACAGTCCGCTTTGAATTTGGAATGTCGGTTTAAAAGATTCCCATTTTTATGACCACTTCCACAAACGGCCATTCTTGAATCGTTAAAAGGTAAATAAACATTAAGAAATAGGAGTTAGATGTATGGTTAATTATCGGATATCATTGATAAAGCTGGGGAAAACATAAAATATAAGAAATAATACCTGAAGTGAGCGACAAAAATCGGTGGCTTAAATCGAAGGTTTTTACAATACAATGCATAGATGCAGCTCTCAGCTTTATCTGTCCGATTTTTCTCAAGCAGAGAGTCGCAGTACTGCAGCTAGCCTCGCTTTAAGAAATAGTCGAACTCAGAGAATGCTATAAGTGGTGAATAAAATGAGAGACAGAAACACATCAAGCAAGTGTCAGTGGAGTATTACTAAAGAAACCAGAGGTACTGTGAGCAACGAGCTCACTAAATGATATCCCCCGCTTCCCATATGATCATAATGACAAAGTCATTGTTTTGCTCTTGGAGGCACGGAATAAGTGTTAGGTTAAAAAGTAAAATAGGAGGTGCACAATGGCATTATGTTATAAAGAATCTGTGAAAGTTTCATCAAATTTCATTCAGTGGTATGAGAGGAGTCGCGGATAAGAGATAGTTACCCAAAAGCGTAACAGACGGACGGACATACCGATTACTGTATATCCTCCCACTTTTCAAGCGGGGGGTATATTAAGGAAAACTGCAGTCATCTCGTTTGTACTATAATTAAATTACATGTAATTGACCTTTATCGTTAACTAGCTAATGATCCCTAATTGCTCTTATTAAAAATAACAGTGATATTATTACAGTCCCTAGAAATCATAAAGGATAGGATTATCAAATGTGATTTTTTTTTCTATAATGGTGCATATTATCTGCAATCTAGATAAAAGTATTTGAACCCATTCCATTACGTTAAAAAACACAACAAAACTAGAGGTACTGTGAGCAATGAGCTCATTAAATGATACCCCCCGCCTCCCATATTAATAATATGGCAGTATCCATGTTTTGCTGTGGGAAACCCAAAATATGTGTCTGATCAAAAAGTATAATAGGAGGTACACAATGGCATTATGTAATAAAGATTCTGTAAAAGTTTTATCAAATTTCACTCAGTGGTATGAGAGGAGTTGCAGATAAGAGATGGGTACTCCACACTAGTGCCAAAGCGTAACAGGCGGACGGACGTACAGTCAAACAGACGGAAAGACGAATGTACGGGCGGACGGACATATCGATTACTATACCCTCCCACTTTTCAAGCGGGGGTATAAAAAAACGCATACCTAACCTTACTTAAGTAAACGTGATGACTTCAACTTTTCGATCGTCAATATAGATTCTTATCACCTGTATGTCTCCCATTTGATACGCAAAAACATACAACTCAAGCTATTGACAAACAAGTTGATAAAACAAAAAATATTATCAGTATCGTTTGAGGCCACCATTTTAGTCGATAAATGAACTCTGTAGCAAACAAAACTTATCAGTAAGTCAAATAAAGACTGACGTTTTACATACAAGTGTTTAGTTATGGGCGGAATGTACTGATTGGAAAAATATCCTCATTCCTCAATTGCACCTGATCCCACCTTTGATGTTTTTAGAAGCCCTTGTTTGCTCTGCTCCCGATTGGCATTGTTTTAACGAATTTTGAGCTTTTTTTCATGAAATATATTGAGATAACGAACAGTATTAAGTTCAAAAGAGCATTAAATAGTACAAAATTGGAGCAAAGCAAACACAGACCTCAAAAAACATCAGATCTGGGATCAAGTGTCGTGGAAAAGACAGCATCCCCTGCCAACCGGTCGCACCGGCCGAGTGATCCTTGCCATGATCGGGAAATAACGGAAATATCTATATCCCTTCGAAAATTCCGTGTGTATATATACTGTCAGATTTTTTCATTTCGTGGCGATGATCAATCGATTGGCTTGCGTGATAACTTTATTCGGCGTGTATGCAAATTACTAGTATCATGCAAGCCACTCGATTGATCTCATCATGAAATAAAAAAAATAACAGATATATTAAACTCTGTAATATTTTTTTTTATCTTAAGATCACCGAAATTTATCGTATCGACATAAGAATGCCTTTACTTGAAAACTGTAAAAATTGCTGATTTCATATTTTGCATTTGTATTGTATGGCTCGTTAGATCATTGGGGGAAATCATGTCTATCGACATTATGGAAAAACATCGCGATCGGACAAAAACACTGCGGCAAAGGAAGTTTTTGTCGTCGAGAAGAAAGATTGAAACACCAGTATTTTTTTAGGATATTTGATTAAACACGGACACGTACATGTACTTTATGCTATTACAGTGGTCATATTTGTTGATTTTTAAAGAATAATTAACAATTACAATGCTGGTAGCAAATAAATAAGGTGCCATTCTTCTATTAATTGTTATCTTTAAGGATACATGTAATTATACAAAACAGGTCACACTTGTTTTGTAGAGTATTTAAATCGGAAAAAACACAATGCTGAAGAATAGGAAACACGTTAAGATACTTGACTCTTTTATTAAGGATCTGAAAAGAATATTATATTGTTCACAAAGTCATTTATGCCTGACAACAACAGAAGTTAGGACCACATGATGTGCCATCGCAACCATTTGCATATCTGTACATCGCCAACTGCGCTTTGCCAGTGCTTCCTGGGGTTTGAGGAGAATACTTGTAGTAAAAATGAAATGCTTGAAAACAGCTTCCTCTATTTAAAAAAGCAAACACATACTTTAAAAACCAAAAAGCTAATATATACATGTACTGAAAAAGTAAGAACATTAGAGAAACGTCGGAGAAGTTGATATCCATTTTATTAAATTATTTATTTCCATTTGGTAATATCAACTTATAGACCTATATTGTAAAATATTTTTATGTAAAAAGAAAACATTTAAGGTTTTGAAATAGAAGTAGGAATGACATGATTTGCAACTTGTACAGATAGATATGTTTTATTTGTAAGGCAATAATATTTTTAAGCTTATCAGTTTTCTTCACAGAGCCAAATAAAAATTCGTTAAAGTACATGTAGTGTGGATTTTATCGAAACAGTAGTTTGCAAAATTCTCTAAAAGAGACTGAACATGTTCACATTCCCACAACAAATGATCTATTGTTCCAGTTTCTTTTTCACAGAAGGTACATGTTTTATTATCAGTTTTATTAATTTTGTGCAGGAAGGAATTTGTCGCTAGTATTTTATGGTTTATTCTAAATTGGAACCACTGAAGTTTGGTGTTTTTTTGTAATTATGTATGGAAGTAAATAAATTCTCTCACATTCACCATTGTTCCTATCATATAAGTCATGTGATTTTTTGGCATTCAGGAGCGAATAAACATTATCTGGGATATATGGGTAAGCTGTCTTTGAAAAGTTATTTTGATCTCTGTTTATCTTTCTCAGCCATTCTAATATTGATGCCCTAATGCAATTATATTCAAGAAAATGTGTTTTATCACGTATTTCATATGTAGATCATTAAAACTCATAAATGTCCAATCTTCACTGAGTATGTCATTTATACATAAAATGTTACATGAAAACCATTTTTTTATAGAAGAATGGCTTTTTATTAATGGTTTTTTTTTTTAGGAATAATGGTTCTAAAGAAGTAAGTGTGTTATTTTGTAATGATTTGTCACAAAAGCTTAGCCATGCATGCAACACATCCCTCCAAAAATCATTTTTTAAATTATTCATTTTTTTTTTGACAACATACTCTTGCCCCCAACGTACATTTTTTTATTGTCAATATCTAAAAAGGAATCTAACCAATTGTCCCGCAGTAACAATTTTTTCATCCAAACTAGTTTTAAGGACATAATGAACTCTCTTATACTAATGTAAAATAAAAACGTACGTGCTTGATCCTTGATTTCCATAGATATCTCTCATACTGCCGATAGCATTCTGACAAAGGGTGTTACAGGAGGGTCCTGTGCCGCATGGTTTCCGAATTGCAGATACAAAGTGACCATTGGTTGCACTTGCCGCACATGCAGCTTGAACAATAGCATCAGCATCGAACCCTAAATACATTTAGCTAGATTGAAAATAGCACCGTGCACTTTGTGTCAACCGTAAGCGCTCTTAATTTAAGTAAAACAGTACATTTAATTAAGAAATAAATTAGATTATAATATTACAAAAGCTTTACGAAAGTTGTTGGGGGGTCTTTATGTTTAGTGTTAGATCACACAACACTGATGTTTCAGTATAAAAATCTCTTTCGCAACCATTTATTTTTCTGAAAAATCTTGTACGATTTGAAACTTTTTTTATGAAACGATGTAAGAGTCAGAAACAAAAATTACTTTTAATCATTAACGATACATTTCTTGATAGGGATAAGAATAATTCTGTTTTGTATCCGAACAAGTAAGAATTGAGGGTTTTTTTTTTGTAATTTTAAATCTTTTTCATTCATTTATCGAAATATTGGCGGAATGACATTGGACTTAAAGTAAAAAAAAATTCACCAACCTCTAGTTCCTGCAACTAAAATACTAAAGATTAATACCAGAAACATGCTTACAAGGACTGATGTATGCTTTGCTTTATTTGAAGGTTTAATTTATATATATAGTTAGGACCTTTATTTGTTATGTTATTGAATTACGCTGAGAACACATGGCATTAAAATCGTGTCAGCACGTCCGGGATCCGTTGCAAGATGCATCTGTTTCATGAATAATTTGTTTAGCTGATAGGTTTTTTTTTTTTGCTTCAATAAACGTTTTTGTTGAACTATTTCAAAAAAAAAAAACTCCGTAAAGTTTAAAAGCATTAAATGCTACATACTTCAAAACTTATGTGATATGCAAGTAATGGTACTAACAATTAAAAATAAATTAAGAAATTTCATATGTTTCATTGTATTTTTAGATTATTTTTTGTTCTGTATAAACGAATTTTAACTCTTTTTAGCTCACCTGAGCTGAAGGCTCAAGTGAGCTTTTCTGATCAAAATTTGTCCGTCGTCTGTCGTTGTCGTCGTTGTTGTCGTTGTCGTTGTTGTCGTTAACTTTTCACATTTTCATCTTCTCAAGAACCACTGTGCCAATTTCAACCAAACTTATCACAAAGTATCCTTGGGTGAAGGGGATTCACATTTGTTCAAATGAAGGGCCAAGCTCTCTTCAAAGGGGAGATAATTATGAATTAGTGAAAAATTAATGGCATTTTAAAAAAATCTTTTTCACAAGAACCACTGGGCCATGAAAGATGAAACTCATGTGGAATCATCCTCAGGTAGTGTAAATTCAAATTTGTTCAAATCATGACCCCACGGGGGTAGGGCGGGGCCACAATGGCCGAACAAAGTTTTACATAGAATTATATAGGGAAAATCTTTAAAAATCTTCTTCTCAAGAACAACTGAGCCAGGAAAGATGAAATTCATGTGGAATCATCCTCAGGTAGAGTAGATTCAAGTTTGCTCAAATCATGACCCCTGGGGGTAGGGCCGAGGGTTTAAACTTTTCAATATAAATAAGTTCTGCTTTTATGCTAGTCACAGTGCTCAGGTGAGCGATGTGGCCCATGGGCCTCTTGTTTCTTTTCGTAGAACATTCCCTCTGGGTTTTTAAGCGAAAGTTGTATAATAATTGACATTAAGAACTTATTAAATATATGTCTCATGTTTGTTCGTTAAGTGTTTGCTTTAAAAACCCTTCGAGAATTTTTTATATAAGTTGGGAGACCTGATTGAACCTGCATGAAATTCGCTCTTATAAGATAGTGTGTGTATATATGGAGTCAATTTTGAGCTGACAGTTTCTTATAATGATGGTCTTCACAACATGTATTTAGATTAGAACCTCTAATGTACAGATTCACCACTGCATAGCAGAACTCGTTACAAAATAGTTGCATGTTGAAATTCTTTTGAATGAATTCTCCTGATGAGTTACATTTACAGTTTTTATAAATGTGAAGTTTTAAAGCCCTAGCACCCTTATATGTAGGCCATTTCGCCAGCCACTCTACAGTTATGTCCAAGATTAAAGTTATTGCGAACAAACAGGAAAACAGACAGACGGACATGGTAAAACTATTTACCTCGATATTCTATTACGGAGGCATAAAAAGATGAAACTGTTGATATCAATGAGGCAAATTCCTTAAATCATAAAAATTCATATCTGGAAGAAATACTTGATATCAATAATGCGAATACTTGATGTTCTTAAATATTCTAATACCGGTATATAACGAATTATCGGCTGATACATTGTATGCAATTTTTTATAATAATAAACCAAGTTTTATTATATTTAAATATGCATCTAAAGAAGATGGGGGAATAAGACGGACGAAGTGCCTACTGTGCAACAGACATGAAGTGAAAAAAAAATTCAATTTTATCCAAATTTTACATGTTTTTTCTTTTTCAAAATTCAAAATGTTTATTTCAAAAGGTATTATTTTCAAACATTTTTTTTTTCTATATGGGTCATGTCAGATAATCATAATTACATAAATGCCATATACCAAAATTACACTTTTATGACATCTTTTTCAAAAAATATTTCAAGTTTATTTCAAAAGCCATGTGGCGTAGTGGTTAGCGCTATAGTAGAAGGATATCATGGATATGGAGACAACGAACAGTATTCAATCTCAAAGTCCATAAAACAATACAAAATAAAAGAAGAGCAAACACGGACCCCCGACACATCAGAGGTGGGATCAGGTACCATGGAGGAGTGAGCATCCCCCTCCCGTGTGCTCCTTGTCATGATCTTGAAATAAAAGGAAAATCCGACATCAATTCAGTGTATAAATAATGGACTAACAATTGGTATGAAAAACGTCAGTCAGCATTTGACTCAATGATAAATTATATTTGCTGACAAGGTCATTGTATCCACCATAGAACTTAAGAAATGACGACTTTAAACGAGACTGCTGATATTCTTGTTTCATCAACTTGCTTGACAATAATTTACCTCGTTTTAAAAATTGTTCATAAGTAGAGCATGCTCTTGCGTATCGAATCAACTGAGATATATATACTCCGTATGCAGGTGATGAAGGTATGTTGCTGCATAAGTAAGGGAAGTTGACGATAGAAAAGTTAAAGTCATCACGTTTATCATATAGCTTGGTTGTTTGATTACCATTAGTATCTTTTTCAAGTAAAATATCCAAGTATGAAGCAGAAGTGTCGGACTCTGTGGTATCTTTTATCTCAAGCTCACCAGGATATATCGTATCGACGTAGGAATGGAAATTACATTATATTAAATTATATCTAAAATGTCGAGTTGAAGGCCACAGCAAGTGTTTTCTTCTTTTCACGCATAAGATTTTGCATAAATTCTGCTTCATATGAATATAAAAATAAGTCTGCTAATAACGGAGTCTCAATGCAGTATGATAATCCGGATTTTTATTGCTAGAGTTCGAATCCTACAAAAACCATTTTAATTTTATAAAGGATTAGTTTTTCCAAGATTTTATTTCTTTCTGGAAAATTTGGTTTCTCATAATTTCATAAAGTTTGATATTGAGAACATAATTTAAATACTATAATTCAATTCACATATAGAATATGATTTCTTAATATCTGAAGCTACATGTATAGGCATTCTGCACGCCTTTTTCCCTTCATTATAAGATTCTTCTAGTATGAGAACATTTATTTTTATTATCAGAATTTGAGTGACATCCAACACCACTTATATTGATTATCTGTACGCGTTTTTATATACTATGAAACATATGGAGATACCTATCCGAACCAGCTTTTCCGAACAGATGAAACATATGGAGATAACGAACAGTATTCAAGATCAAAAGTTCATAAATAGTAGAAAAAAGGAGCAGAGTAAACATGGACCGAAACATCAAGAATAGGATCAGGTACCATGGAGGCATGAGCATTCCCTGGCGACTAGTAACACCAGTCATGTGCTCCTTTTCATGATCGGGAAATAAAAGGAAAAATTGTCGACATTGAATTCAGTATTTAAATAATGGCCTGATAATAAATGAAAAACGCCAGTCAACATTTGACTTAATATTAAACTGTATTTGCTGACAGGGTCATTGTATCGACCATAGAACTTACGATTAATGATGACTTTAAACGATACTGCTGTTATTTCTTATTCATCACACTTGTTTGTCAATAATTAACATTGTTTTAGAAATTGTAAATACACTGTAGGTAGAGCATGCTTTCGCGTATCGAATCAACTGAGAGATATAAACTCCCTATGCACGTGATGAAGGTATAATATTGCTGCATAAGTAAGAGAAGGTGGTGATTGGAAGTAAAAGTATTAACGTTTATCATAGGTCTTTTTTGTAAGATAACCATTAACGTTTTGTTTTTCTTCAAGTAAATTATCTTAATATGAAACAGGTCTGTTAGGCCCTTTTATTACAAGCTCACAGGGCTGTATGATATATCGATATACTAGTATCTTAATATTGAGTTGAATGACACAGCAATCATTTTCTTCTTTTCACGTATCAGATTTTGAATTTAAAACATTTCAAAACCCAAACCCAGGAGTAGGGCTGCATTCTTTTAATTATCACCTTTTTTATTTTCTCGAATGACCGAATGACCTTTACCCGGATGTCCTGTTTACAATTCGATTGCTACGAGATAAACTGCTGCTGATAATTTAGATAATGATTTTATTTGAGACTCACTGAATAATTTTTCACGCTATCCAGATAAATTTCATTATTTTTTTTATAATAAAATATATGTGCATTCTGTTTTATCGATCATGCCATGGGTTTTGGTTTGTTTATCTGAAAGCCTTTTCCTGTTCTTATTAAGCTCCTGTAACCGAAGATTCGGGATTTATAATTTTTGCTTCTGTCTGTTTGTCTGTCCGCAATTACCTTTGACATTTTTGCCCCTAAATTTTGATTGGTTGGAGCGATGGCTCTCATATTCAATTTGTATATTTCTTGTGATATGGCCTTTTTTAGTATGAACATAACCGACCTTATGACCTTGGAGTCTGAGTGGGTCGACCCACTTTTTGTTTTAAAAAAAATGAATTTGTCCATTACATTCAATTAATTTTTTCTAGAATAATAAGCCTCTTTAAAGATATTTTGAAATATATTGAAATGATAATTCCTGCTTATACGTTTTAATTCTAGTGAAAAAGTGTCATTAGATAAACAGAAGCTTTAAGGTTCTCCTGGGTGTCCTAAGGAACTTATTTTCTATAGGCCTAAGCCACACATGTAATTTTATTTATCTACTATTTCAATAACTTGACAGCCTAATGCATCTTTTCTGGTCCAGAGGGTAATGATTCAGACAAACCTGAAATGTTGCTACACGGTGATGCATAATGTGTTGATAATAAAAGCCCCTAGTTATACAAAGAGTTGACCCATTTTATGAATACTTTTGAAAATAAAAAAACATTGCAAGTGGCGAGGATAACGAACATTAATCAATCCAATACAAAACAGCAAACTACAAATATTTTAACAGGGCACAAGCACAGATCCCTAAATCTCCATAGATGGGATCAGATGGTTAGAAGTAAGCATCTTCTATTTGACTGGTAACACTTGCATGAGCTTCAAAAATGATCAAGGAGACATAACATTCCGAAATCAGATTTAATATACAGATAAATGCCTAACAATTGGCATGAAAAAAAGCGACCAAGTGATACGTTATATTTGTTTATAAGGTCATTTAACGTCATGTAGAATTACGAAATGGTGATTTTAAACAAGGTTGTTGAAATTTAACATCTACGTATATGTGAGTAGCGTGCCTCGGTTGTTTAAAATTGATTGTACTCAGGACATGCTGTTAATTGAGTTTCAAATAAGTTGAGAGACATATATAAACACCATATGCAGGTGATTGTGGAATACTACTGCATAATTAAAGAAATTTTACAATGGAAAAGTTTAAGTATTTTCGTTTAATTTACTCTTGTTTGATTATCATTCAGATTAGTTCTTAGAAGGTCATTGCTGTCTATAGTGAGTAATATATCTAAATACATCTGTTTATAGTGATAAAAGTTTTATTTTCATGGCATATTGCAAAAATAAATGGGTTTATAACAGCAATAACAATCATTGTAAAATATTATACATATTAAATGAAATACAAAAAGAAAGAAATGTAAATTACAAATGTTTTAGATGAACTTCAAAAGATTATCATATAGATGTTTGAAAATTATAAACATGAATTCGTTATGAAACAGAAATATGTTGATCAGTCAGATTCCAAGAATAATTTAGATCAGCTGGATTCCGTTTCTTCGATTTAACCAGTATGTTTTCATTACACCTTTGCCCTAGAAATAAATATTTATTCCATTCAATTTGAGGGATAAGTATGCCTTGCATTGAAAGATAAATAATATTAACATGGAATATAAAATCATTATAATCACATGGCATAATCTGCGACTTGTAATGTTGATGTGCAATGTAATATGAAGACATTGACTTAATACAAGCATTTTTTCAATGTCACCATGCGAATCAATAATATTTACATGCCAGATATTTATATCAACATGTTAGGTGATTTGACCCTAATAAATCACATGAAATTTATGGAGTTTGTGGAGATAATGAACAGCAATCGAGCTCAAAAGTTTATAACAAAAGGAAGCAGAGAAACATGGACCTCTAAAACTTTAGAGGTGGGATAAGGAATTATGGAGGATTGATCATTCCCTGCCAACCGGTCACACTCACCGTATGCCCTTTGTCATGATTGGGAAATAACGGGATATTCGTCGATAATGTGGTGTGTAAATAATGGACTAAGGAAAAACATCAGTCAGTGTTTGACTTAATGATAGATTGTTTTTGCTTACAAGGTCACCGTATCCATCTTAGAAATTAAATGACTTTAGTCGAAACTGGTGATATTATTGTTGTTTCATCAATTTGTTTGCCAATAGCCTATCCCAATTTAGAAATTGTTCATACGTAGAATATATGCTCTTGTGTATCGAATGGACTGAGAGATGTAAATCCTGTATGCAAATGATGAAGGTAAATCCCTGCATAAAAAAGGGAAGTTGATGATTGAAAGTTAAGTCAATCATTTCGCATGTTGGCCTGTACATCTTAAGCATTTATTATTATTTTTTCAAATGATGACTAAAATAAACCGCATGTTAACATTGTTAACTCTTTTGTTGACATAATATAGTAGTATCTCATAATGCTTATGTTTGGTGTATGCATGTTGCCAGATACAAAGGCAAATAAATTTACAAATTTTCATGTCAGATTCTCTAAACGTAAGATTTTTAAGATGTATGGTTGAACAGTATTCTTTAATGTTGACATAGTTTATCTTTTATTCTGGCATTTAGAGGGCAGAATTCTGCCACCATACATTTGTTTCTGTTCAATTTGGCTTTTTGGTATATCGATCACATAAATTTTCTTTAAACAAGAAGTAAAAGTTGTTTCGTCATAAAATGTTATTATTTTAAATAAACATTAAAAAGAGAAAATATATAAACATTTACTAACCATAAACGGCTAATCAAAACTGGATCTTAGAGCACTTTGAAAGAAACTTTGTTTGTAATATTCATATACCTATACCTTTACGGTTATATGTCCCCTTTCCTCTAGCTCAAAGTCTTGATTGTCCACAAGAAGGTTTCTGGTCGACTCACTTACGTGGATTTTCATTGCTATTTAAGAATGCAAGCAATTAACACATAATGTAATATATATATATATATATATATATATATATATATATATATATATATATATATATATATATATATATATATATATATATATATATATATATATATTTGATTTATAAGGTATCATTTTTTGAGTTTTATTGAGATGTAAAAAGGGTACAATGTGCCATTTTACATCTCAATAAAACTCAAAAAACGATACCTTATATTTGTGACTTATTCATATTTATATTTGCCTGAATGTTACTTTTAACGTGTGAAATGCGTTAATTTTTCAAACCCAACGGCATGTATGTAATCCACTAAACGCGCGTCGACCCTTTATAGAAATTACGTCGAACGTTTATATCTATGACCTCTTGACCCCATACCTGTATTTACACAGTTATAAAAACGCTTGCCTTCAGTAGTGTTATATAAAGGAAAACATTTGCAAATGTAAATATAAATAAAATGAAATTTATTTATACCATTTAAGGAATTTTAATCGGACAATCTGTAAGTAAAGAGGAAATAATAGAGAGGTTTAGCAAACCAACGTGTACGCGTACTTGTACGTGTATAATGACGAATTTCTACACGTTTATCGAAACGTGTAGATCACCGAGTACACGTAAGTACAAACTTCTAGCTGATATTTCTTTATTTGATGCTTGTTTGAAAGAAAGATAACAAATTTCGAAAAATAGAAGATATGATGCGGATGTTGGTAGAAAAAAACATATGTTCTCATTGAAAAAAGTATCTTATTGCTTGTCAAATACACACACCTATTTACTATCTTGTCTGTCACAACATATCGATATATGAATGAAGTTTAAGACAACCTTTAAAAAACATTTTCTTTAGATGTTTATGCATTAATTTGTTCAAATTAGTGATACACGATATAAGTTCACAAATCATCTTTTATAATTCATATATATTGGTCGGGGGGGGGGGGGGGGGGGGGGGGGGCATGGCAGGGTTGTTGAAATACACAGTAATAAAAAAGTATCACTGTATTATTATTTTTCAGTTTCCTAACATGTCTGAGCGTAAGAAACAAATAAGATTTTCCGAGAAGGATGATTTGTTACTTCTGAGAGAAGTCTTGGCAAAAAACCCGTTTAAAGATCGATGGACTGACGTCAGTGACGCTATTAGCAGAGCTGGATTCACGGTAGATGGCCGGAGAGTCCGAGAGAGAACCAACCTGCTGTTGGAACACCATAGAAAAAATGATGCAGAAAGCAAGAAAAAGTATAAAAACTATCACATACTCCCAATCTGATTTTTTTTTTACTTTGCATAGGGGCCTATACTTTGTATATGGCTTGTGTATGGCCGGTATTACATCTAACTATATAATTTTATATAAGGAAAATTCAGAAGAGCAGGTATAATAATCTTAGATAAATTACAATGCTGCATGTTGAAAAAAATATATCCATTATCAAGATTCTATCAGTGCGGTGACTTTTAAATTTTTTTAAAGGGGGGGGGGTACTAAAAAGTCAAGGGGTTTGGAAATATTTAAGAATCACATATTACGTTCAAGCAGAATTTTGAACAATGGTTTTTTTAAATGAAATTAATTACATTGAAGCAGATCTATGACTAGAGTTCAAACATTTATTGATTTAAGTTATATATTACATGTATGACTGTAGACCTACATGATTTTTAGATTCAGAAAAGTATCATATATTGTTTTTTTTTTTAACTTAGATCAGGAGTTTCTGAAGAATATGACGAAAAAACAACATTATTAGACAATACATATTGGAATTATAATGAGGAGGAAGAGAGAATAAAAGAAAGTATATAAAATATATATAAATCACTATAAAAATTATATATATTGATTTTAAATTCATAAATCTATATATATATATATATATATATAAATCTAACCAAGAAAGCGAATATAAGAAAGAGGAACTTAAACTGAGATGAGAAGAACTTAAACTTCAGAGGGAAAGATTTGAATTAGAAAGAGAAGAAAGAAGGGAAAGAGTAGAGATAAAAAAAGGAAAAGGCTCTAATGTTGCAGCTTCTCCAGAAAGCTTTGAATCAAAAATAATTTTGTGTATTGCAAATTTCAAATTTTAATCAATAAATATCAAAATTGAAAAACACGATAAATAAATATTAATAAAACTTAAATCATGTCTTAAGTTTGTTTTGTACATTTTTCTTTACTCTGCGTCTTATATTTGAATGAAAATATTTCAGAACAGTCAACGATGTAAATATTCTTCAAGGGAGGGTGGATGCAGCCCGAAAAACGACCCAGTTTCGCTCCCATACAAACATGTATGACAATTGGTTAGTAAGGCAGCGACTTTATAGTATTTTCCAACAGGCTGAAGATAAAGTTTGTGGTTTTTCTTGTAATCAAGAAAAGCGAACAGGCTCAACAGTTTCCCAAATCCCCACTCCACACAAATTCTTATAGCTGACATGCGCCTGTTAAAACGTGCTTGGTTAGCAGAAAGAAAGGCACCTTTGAAGGGTGGTACAATGAATGGCATTAAGGGATATGCTGGATCCCCAAAAACACAGTAGACCTCATTGTTGGGCATAGTCATATTCCTCTGCATTTCAATTTCCACACCACTCTCTCTCAGCAAACCAGCATCGTGTCGTCTCCCTTCCACTGGGCCATAAAAGTGCGCAATTATTCCATTAGGGGCCATGATACTTTGGAATTTCAAGCCATGCACTCGTTTATGGCCATTGTAAACGATTCTCTGGTTGTGCGCTGGACGACATATTGGTCGAACGGTACCATCGATGAAACCCCAGCAGTTTTCCAGAGGAGCATTTTTATCCTGAATAGCGGTAGCCATGGCTTGAAGCTCACCATGTGACAACCAGGGTCTGTCCATTGTATCGAGAAGAAAGGCATAATTGTCGTATATGAAGTCAAGTGCTGTGTTAAATATGTTTGAAAGCTCATATTTTGTTCTACCAAATAGCGGGGATAAGTCCTCGAGACAATTACAACGGATAACCCCTCCATTCCACTGCACACTGTGCGATTCGCACACCGAAAAACCTCTGGGACTTCCATTACACGTCTGATCTCATTCAATCCAGCTTTATCAAAGCGAAATAAATGCTTACATTGTTGGTCTGAAATTTCCTCTAATTGAAGTAGAGATTCATATTTACTGGATTTCGTTTCCAGAAGTAATAAGTCGTCGTCTTCCGAAATTGCGGCCAGCATCTTTAAATTTAGTGCCATTTTCAAAAGATTGTAAAATCAAAGCTTATAAGCTAATAAATGTTTATTATTATCCAATGAAAAAAACTTTTACATTCAAAAATTTTCACGTACACGTTTTAATTGCTAAACAACAAAAGTAATAACAACTTGTACTTGTAACTCTAACTTGTAATTCACACGTACAAGTACGCGTACACGTTAGTTTGCTAAACCTCTCTAATTAAAGGAAAAAATCAGATATCAAGTATATTACATGATTGCGACATACTCACCCTCCCCATTTGACTCCATTCGAGAGGCAGTGTTAACTGTATCTCCAAACAGACAATATCGAGGCATTTTTCGTCCAACAACACCAGCACAAACGGGACCTCAATATTATAATTAAAAAGTAAAATAAAATATTTAAACCGACGCAAACAAACCAATATTATTGTTATCAATTTAAATCAGAAAATCCTTCTCAACAATGAAGATACTGTGATAAAACTTTTCAAGCTTTTAAAATTTAACGTGGTAATTCTCGAAACTACATGTATATACATAAAATAAAAAATGTCTTTGCCAATTAATTAATGCGGCGTTAGAATAAATTAAGTTATGTTAAAAATGAAGACAAAGCCATATCCTTTATTGGCTAAAGCTCAGCTTTTTCCTTTATTTAGAAAAAAAAACATTCACAGTATTATATTTCGAGTAACATTTAACGATGTTTACTAAAAATCAATCCCATACTCTTCCATAGAAACTGATCCCACCTATTATGTTTTGGAAGTCCGTGTTTGCTCTGCTCCTATTTTGTACTGTTTAATGAACTTTGAGCTTGAAAACTGTTCGTAACATCTTTTAACACGATATATTTAGCAAAATTAATATATAAAAAGATTTAAACAATATTTTCCAATGTAAATTTACCTGAATGTAACCCTATACGGGCACGTAATTTTTCATTCGGCTTGTGACGTATTTTAAACATTTTTACATTATCTAATATAGCAGTAGACATCTTGGCTACTTCCACGACATGCTTGTCGCCGTTACGAACTGGAAGACCAGACACGACCATGTATGCATCACCAATTGTTTCCACCTGAATCAAAAATATCTATGATTTTTTTTTCTACAAATATATTCAATACTTCTGATATTCTTATGATGAAAAATACTTCTGGTATTCCTTTGACGAAAATTATACTCTATTTGTTTCTGCCTCTGTGTGTATCAAGATACGTTTTTCTCTATATTAAGAAAAATCTTTTTATTCGTAGTTCCGAATCCTACCAAATGTCACATTTTGAAAAATCTATATCGACTGAGATTTTACTTACCTTGTATACATCATAGTTTTCTATGATCTTATCAAAACAGGTGTAAAGATCATTCAACAGATCGACTACCTTAAAAAGGAGAATTTAATTCAAATAAATACGCATACTTGGTACTGCATATGTTCATGCTGCGTAGTCACAATGTTTTTATGACCTCTAACCATTATCTTTTATATATGAATTTGATGTGCGATATCTCATTCAAAATTACTAATTCAGTTTTCAGTTTTTAAACTACAATAATTAACAGTATATATTTTGAATCGGTTTCCATGTCTCAAATAAAACGGAGGCTTACAGATTTAACACAAAACATAGAGGGGTTTTTCAAAAATGCTCTTTGAACCTGCATAGGAGTACTCTCTGATGAAAGGGACGTAAATCCGACAATATCACTGAAGTATATCGTAACACAACCAAACGCCTCAGGATCAACCGTTCGACCATTTCTCAGTTCATCTGCGACATACCTATAGATTATAAAGGTCTTAAATGCTTATATAGAAAAGCAATCTAATTAAAATTAGATCTTTGATCTGCTCCAATTTGATCGCTACTCACAGTGTGGAGATCAAACTTGAGCGGATCAAAGATCTAATTTTAATTAGATTGATAAAAAAGAAGAAAAAATTATGAAATATTAGATTGCTAGGAAAGAAGAAAAAAATATGAAATATCAGAGAGAGAGAGAGAGAGAGAGAGAGAGAGAGAGAGAGAGAGAGAGAGAGAGAGAGCACTTTGATACATTTTAAAATCTTGGTCTCTTATAATTAATTTACTGACATCTAAAAAATTTCTTTTTTGATTTTGTCAAAATTATAACTAAAGCATTGTTTTATAGAAATGCCGAGAAGCAGAAAAGAATATATTTTTTTAAGTCGTCATTCCGTCATTCCGTAAAAAATTTAGTCAACGCTAGATTTCAAATTCTGTTTACCGTTTCTATTTAAAGTTGTACAATTGTGATGAGGAAAGAAAAATATGATCTTTTAATTTTATAAGACCTAAACATATTAAAAAAATGTCAGCAGATATAATTTGAATATAACATCTTGTCAGAAACCCGAAAAGAATCCCTATTTAAAGAGAAAATGGAAATAACATTTCATTCGTCAACTCCACTTACTTAAGTAGCAAACTAGCAAAATACTTACATTTATCACCTTCATATGGGTTTATATATCTCTCAATTGATTTATAAAACATGCTCTAAAACGAGGTAAGCTATTGACAAGTAAGTTGATGAAACAAGAATAGCAACAGTGTCAGCAATGATAATGGACGTTTTTCACACTAATTGTTAGGCATGTATGTACAAAGTAATTGTCGACGGATTTTCCGTTATTTCCCGGTCATGAGAAAGAGCTCACCGCAATGCAGATATGACCGGTTGTCAAGGGATGTTCACTCCTTTATGGTACCTGATTTTACCTCCTCTGATGTTTAAGATATCTGTGTTTGCTCTGTTCTTGATTTGTATTGTTTGAATAGACTTTTGAGCTTGAATGCTGCCTATTATCTCTACATGATATTCATTTACTTTTTGATTGACCTCTTCTTATCGAAGTATCATAATGTCAATGTATATATTTTGTAAAAGCAAATGATAAATCGTATTGAAAAGATATTTTAGAAAAATGTGGTGCTATACAATAACTGACGGCGCGGCGTACTTTGGTAGAACTTGGTAAAGCAGCTCCTCGGATCTCCTTTTTTCCTCTAAAAATGCTTGTGTCCTCTCTTCCACTAAGTCTTCTAAATTATTAGCGTATTCTTCCATCCGGGACAGAAGATTATCCAAAAACTTGTCACCAGTTTTATCCCTGTAAACATATGGGATAGAAGATTATCCAAAAACTTTTCCTCAGTTTTATCCCTGTAATCATATGGGATAGAAGATTATCCAAAAACTTGTCACAATTTTTATCCTTCTGAACAAATTACATGTATTGGGAGGACAGGCATCAATGATTTTTGAAAATGAATGAAACGAAGGATATGGAGATAACAAACAGTATTCAATATCAAAGCCTATAAAACAATACAAAATAGGAGCAGAGCAAACACGGACCTCCAAAACATTAGAGGTGGGATCAGGTGCGATAGAGGAGTGGCCATACAAGGCCGACCGGTCACACCCGCCGTGTACTCCTTGTCATGATCAAGAAATAACGGAAAAAATCCGTCGTCAATTCAGTGTATAAATAATGGACTAACAATTAATATGAAAAACGTCAGCCAGCATTTGACTCAATGATGAATTGTATTTGCTTGCTGACAATGTCATGTAACAAAAACTTAACCCGTATTCTAAAAGGTGATCGAATTTAATCCTATATTAGTTTGTTTAGCTTTTAATGAAGATATCCATAGTGATTAGTGATAAATTTTAAAGTAAATCTCAGTAATGACTTAAAATTTTGCTACTTCCAAACATAGTACCCTGAATGTAAAAGATGAAAAGCACACAGAAATAAATATATTCTTTGTACGTTGTGACATATTTTTGGGTTAACCCTCATATGAGTTATCTGTAGTATTTTATTTTTATTTTTAGTTAAATTGAGACAATTTCAGGGTCTCCTTTAGGAATAATGAAATGCTAATGAATATCCGATGAAATTCAACATAAAAAGAGCATACTTTTCCTAATCTTCATCCCTTAGTAACGTATAGAGAAAAACATCTTAATAAATCAAATATAATATATACGTGGAACTTAAAATCTTGTGAAATTACGGTCTATTTGTTAATTATTTATAAACACTAATACTTACCAGTGCAATCTTGAAGCTTCTTTTTTTATTGTGGTAAATGTTGGCCTAGCTTTCGGATTTTCATTCCAGCAAGCTTTCATTAAATTAACCATTTCCTTGTCAGCATCAGCAACATCTAATCTTGGACGGAATGGTGTTTCATCAACCTCCTTTAGCTTTCTAATGATCTCTGAAAAAAAAAAATCCAGGTGGATTTAATTATTATCATTAAAACAAAAATTACAAATTTAGAAATAATTCATTGTGATATACTTACAAAATAGACACAAAAGAGAAGATTGTTTTAAAGAATCAACTGACCAACTTAATTTTTCACTAGGTTTTTACGAACCATCGAAGGATAGGAACTCTTTGTCGTCCTCAAATGCCTCTTTACGTGACAGTATTTCGTACAGGATGATGCCAAAGCTGTAAATATCAGCACACTGCATCTCCGGAACGTCCCTCTCAGCTTTAGGTTTACGAAGCAACTCAGGGGCAACCAAAAGAGCATCTGTCATGTTTTAAAGGGGCATGGAAACAGTTTCAGCTAAATTTTCAGAATTTATTTTTCCATTTTACAAATATTTAACTAAGGTCTTTCTAATGATCATCAAAAATTTGAACGCCAGTTGTCCAGATACAAGACAGATTTAGAGCTCCAAACCTTTGTTATGTAAACAAGGCTAGTGTCATGTTTTTGTTTACACAGGTTAATATACGAATTCGTTCAAAGTTGTTCGTTCATAGTAGATAGTTTCAAATAAAAGTTAATTTTAAATACAATTTGTCAGCTACTATTGATTTGCTGAACTTCATTTTTGTTAAAAATATATTTTCTATATGTAAACAAAAACAAAGCATGAGCCTTGTTTACATTATGAATAACTTAAAGTTCTGTATCTTGTTTGTTAATCAACAAATGATATTCAAATTTTTGATAATCAATAGATGATGCCTTAGGTAGGAATTGTAAACATTAAAATTGGTTTTTAAAAAATCAGTTGAAACTGTGTCCAGGCCCCTTTAATGACATTAAGGAAGTCTTTAAGCTAAGTCACCATTTTTGGAATGGCATCCTTTAACTCTGCGATCATGTAAGATTTGTATAAATGCTATGATATTCCGTATAAAAGAGATGTCAATACCAAGTTATTTCGACTAACTACAAAAAAAAAAATCTAAAATAAATAAATAAACAAGAGGCCCATGGGCCACATTGCTCACCTGAGCACTGTGGCTAGGAAAAAGCAGAATTGGTTTATACTCGAAAAGCTTAAATCCAAAAGTAGTCCCATGACCAATCATGGCTTTGCTATTCTTGAGAAGAAGATTTTTAAAGAATTTTCCTATATATTTTTATGTAAAACTTTGGTCGGCCATTTTGGCCCCGCCCTACCCCTGGGGGTCATGATTTGAACAAACTTGAATCTACACTACCTGGGGATGCTTCCATATAAATATGATCAATTATGGCTTTGCTATTCTTGAGAAGAAGATTTTTAAAGAAATTTCCTACATTTTTCTATGTAAAACTTTGGTCGGCCATTTTGGCCCCGCCCTACCCCTGGGGGTCATGATTTGAACAAATTTGAATCTACACTACCTGAGGATGCTTCTATATAAATATGATCAATTATGGCTTTGTTGTTATTGAGGAGAAGATTTTTGAATAAATTTCCTATATATTTCTATGTAAAACTTTGGTCGGCCATTTTGGCCCCGCCCTACCCCTGGGGGTCATGATTTGAACAAATTTGAATCTACACTACATGAGGATGCTTCCATATAAATATGATCAATTATGCTTTTGCTATTCTTGAGAAGAAGATTTTAGAAAAATTTTCCTATATATTTCTGTGTAAAACTTTGGTCGGCCATTTTGGCCCCGCCCTACCCCTGGGGGTCATGATTTGAACAAACTTGAATCTACACTACCTGAGGATGCTTCCTTATAAATATGATCAATTATGGCTTTGTCATTCTTGAGAGGAAGATTTTTAAAGATTTTTCCTACATATTTCTATTTAAAACTTTGGTCGGGCATTTTGGCCCCGCCCTAACCCTGGGGGTCATGATTTGAATAAACTTGAATCTACACTACCTGAGGATGCTTCCATATAAATATGATCAATTATGGCTTTGTTGTTCTTGAGGAGAAGATTTTTAAATAAATTTCCTATATATTTCTATGTAAAACTTTGGTCGGCCATTTTGGCCCCGCCCTACCCCCGGGGGTCATGATTTGAACAAACTTGAATCTACATTACCTGAAGATGTTTCCCCATAAGTTTCATCTTTCCTGGCACAGTGGTTCTTGAGTTGAAGATTTTTAAAACATGCTACCAAATTTTCATTAATTCCCAATTATCTCCCCTTGAATGAGGGCGTGGCCCTTCATTTGAACAAACTTGAATCCCATTCACCCAAGGATACTTTGTGGCAAGTTTGGTTGAAATTGGCCCAGCGGTTCTTGAGAAGAAGTCGAAAATGTGAAAAGTTTACAGACAGACGGACAGACAGACGGACGCCGGACAAAATGTGACCAGAAAAGCTCACTTGAGCCTTCGGCTCAGGTGAGCTAAAATGATATGATAACCAGTGCTTGTAAAATATGCATTGACAAATAAAATATTGTCTGATGAATAACAGAGAAATTTACAGGGAATGCCTTCTTGTCATACTTGTCTTCTGAAAATAAAACATTCTTGTTGTATATGAGTGATCAATAAATGTACGCATAACCTGGTAAAAAAAACAAATTCTTTTATTAGGTTTGCCTACCTTTATCCGTAATATCTATATAAAAATCTCTAAGAGTTTGTATTCCAAACTCTGTAACTTTTAAAACAAAGCGGCTGTCGATCACACAATTCATACTAGTGAGATGACCGTGGTATTTCATGTTGGAGCTATGAATATAGTCCATTGCCTACAAATTGAGCAAATATAGAAAGATTTTTTTTTATATTGTTTTGTTAGTATTACACACGATGAAATCGCTCGTTTTTATTCCAACTGAATTATGTAAACTTTTATCTTACCTGAATTATGTCACAGATTAAGGATGCTCGAAATTCCCAGTTCAATGTGAAAGAATCGTTACTCAAAATATCCTTCAAGAAAAATCAAAAATTAGAAATGTTGACTTTATATCTGTCATAATCCTTCTCAGTAAAAAAAAAATCAGTGTATATTGTAAGCTGCATATTCTTATTCGGCAAACATATTATAAATTTTGGAACATGTTCGTTCAAAAATATCCCTATTAAAAAGGAGATTTTTCAAAAGGTATATATTTGTTTTGCATGTAATATATCGAAATAAGAGACAGTATTTAAGATCAAAAGTCCATAAAACAATACAAAAATTAGCAGAGCAAACATGGACCTCCGAAATATCAGAGGTGGGGTCAGGTGTCAGGTGGAGGAGTGAGCATCCCCTGCTGACCGGTCACACCCGCCGGGTGCTCCTTGTCATGATAGGGAAATAACGGGAAAATCCGTCGTCAATTCAGTATATAAATAATGGACTAACAATTGGTATGAAAAAAACATTGAACTCAAAGATAAATTGAATTTGCTGACAAGGTCATTATTATGATTACACCGACCGTAGAACTTACGAAATCACGAATTTAAACGAGAATCTCGGTATTCTTGTTTCATCAACTTGTTTGTCAATAATTTACATCGTTTAAGAAATTGTTCATACGTAGAGCATGCTCTTGCGTATCGAATCATCTGAGATATATAAACTCCGTATGCAGGTGATGAAGGTATATTGCTGCCTAAGTAAGGGAAGTTGACGAGAGAAAAGATGTGTGTTAGATTCTATGGTATTTTTTTTTCTCAAGCTCACCGGGATATATCATATATGTATCGACATAAGAATGGATAATTGACCATACGTTGTCGATATTTCCAAATATCGAGCTGAAAGCCAGAGCAAGTGTTCATTTCACGCATTAGATTTTGGACAAATTCTCTTCATATGAATACCCAAAAAGATCTGCTTATAACGGGCCACAATTGGTACCCATTGGAATTCCAATATATAGTTCGAAGACCTGGTCTCCAAAAACTACATTGATATTATCAATCAGAAACTCATAAATCAAATTTGAATTACACTGTATGAACAGGTAATAAGTTGTTAAACTATTCAATGGGTTGTACTCCCAAAAATTCATGCCCTTCAAAATTAACTTACCCTTAAATCTCCACGTGTACAATATTCATTCACGGCATAAATACCCGATACACTCTCAGTAAGTCCGATAAATTTTGTCAAGTTGTTACAATTTATGTTTCTAAGCTGAAAAAAAAAATATTCAGTCAAATATATGTTTCCAAGCTTAAAGGAATTTTGAAAACATTTACTTTTTATAATTTTTCAAAGTTTTAAGATTATAAATGTTTATACTTTTAGAACATAATATCGCAAAATTTAAATGCCAAATATTTTTTTAATGAAGAAAACACCATTATTTTATTTGAATTCCATACCTGTATTAAATCTAAAAGGAACTCTCTTGTGGTAGGTAATGCACTCGTATTAAGTTTGAAAAGAGACACTTTCGCCCCCTAATGAGATAAGAGATATTTTACATTGACAATACATATGTTTTCTTTCACAGACATACTAGCATATCGTATATAATATTCAAAGCTAATTCACTCTGAATTAGCTGCTTTTATCGAAGGAAGTGCATAAATGCTTTACCTAAATCTCAGTACTTATTCCTAGTGATTATCGTTCTTGTCAAATATTTTAGTTGATTATCCCCCTTTTAATAAAAACACCTGAGGGCGCTTTGGTTGCAACTTCCCTTTTCAATGTTCCAGCATCATCTTGGGTCGGTAAAAATTTTCCAGCTTGTTATTGTGTATTATAAATTTGAAACAATCATTGAAATTATTAACTGATTTAGAGAAGGCATTTTTAGAAGTGATATTTTCAGGTTTTATGCTAGGATTAGGTATAGTTAGCCTATTGTCCCCGATGTTAATGGATTTCTTGGGGGGGGGGTAGCGTGGACATAATGTAAAGCTTGTGAAATGGGGCCTTAGTTATAAATAGAGGGTCTAGATAGATATAAATGTATTTAAAATACATAGTTAAATGGCTTGGGGGGGGGGGTCGTCGCCAAGACTTCCAGCACCATAGATTCAATATTAACATTAAGATCGGGACGGGGGGTAACTCTCGAAATTACATGTCGATACGGATAGCTATGATCGATATATTAAAACTAGGGTCGATTGCACTTGCTAGATTGATTTAATAACTAATATTTTAACACGATTTTTCTATACCCCGCAATTATCCGAGCATTTGCTAAGCGATCTGACAAGTGATTGTTTTTCGGATTTGGTTTTGTCGTTTAGTTCGAACATACAACTTCCAGTTTTACTTTAAGGTTACATAACAGTATTACACTTTGGTTCTCGTCAAATCATGGCTGACGCAAAATAATCCCGGAATCTTCCCTTCCGATTCGGGCATTTTGATACGAGACTGGAGCTGAATTTTATTATGAGATGAAAAACATATAAACTTCCTGTATTGACCGGATTTATTAAAATTTAGGGCATGCTGATTTTTCTGTATACTGTCAAGAGTGGGGAGTGATTAGGCCCTGGACTAGATTTTCAAGCACAAGATAAAAATAAGGTACATTCTATATACAATTTAAAATTTTTCTCTCTTAAATATTTTGGACGGTTTTATGAGAAGGATATGGAAATAACGAACAGTATTCAATCTCAACGTCCATTAAACAATATACAATCAAATTCTAGCCAGATAAATTTATACCCGTGTTACAACGCACTTTGAAAAATTACGCACTTTGAAAAAAATTTTCAAAGTGCGTTAAAATTTGGGACCAAGCTAACGCACTTTGAAAAAAATATTTTTTTTTTCAAAGTGCGTTAATATCGACCATATTAACGCACTTTGAAAAAAATGTAAAGATTGATCATTATTCCTTCAAATAATCGGTATGTAAATAACAGATCCTGGTTTGATAACTTTTTTATGATAAAGTCACTGTAGGACCTGAGATATTGACGTTTTAAATATTTAAGGTTTTGATAAAATAAAAGGGAAAATTAAAAGATCTTGAAAAAAAAGAGTGACGATTGTTAATGTTCATTAATTCGTTTCTTTTTTTTTTTTAAATTCAAGTCTTTGATAAGTAGATGTAAAGGTGTATAGGGGGCACTAACAGAGGACAGCTTCAAGCAACTTAGCATTTATCATAATAAAAAGGGGCCAATTTGATTGTTCAAAACTATGAAAATTCTTTCTCTCTCATACGTTTTACTGTACTTAAGGACATACGCAACGTACCTTACCTACTGATAATTTTCCAAGATATTCTAAATTTAAACTTATGATATCATTACATGTTCTTAGAAAAAAAATCAGCATGCGTTACCAGGGGTTATGAAAAGATATCAAATTTTGAAAATTTTTGCATTATTCAAATAAAAATGTACAAAAATTATAAAACATGAATTCCAAATTTTTTTTCATCGAAAATTGTTTTAGAAGAAGTATACAAATCCATATATAGAGATTAAAAATAATGCACACAGGTCCTTCATTTAGTGGAACTCTTCAACTCCAGGGAAGAATCCCAAAAAGTTCAAACTACGTTGCCTATGACCTTAAAAATATCTAGTTTTAATCTGTTTTAATTAACTCATTTATTATTGGAAGTTTTCAAGGTCATTCCAGTTAGGTAAATACATAATTATATGAATGCTTTGAGTATAGCATAGACATCGAGACTGGGCGAAGGGCCAGGGGAGGGGATGGGGGCTAAGCCCCCAACTTATTTTGGAAAGATATATACATCGTATAAGCATTGAAAATGCAGCGTACCCTTTTTAGGTTTATTGCTCCCCTCCCCCGTTTGTTACCGACACCTATGTATTGGAAAGATAAAGATTTGGACTGAGGGATCTTATACCCGTCTTCTCCTCTTTTCAACAGGAGTAAATCAATTCATTTTTGAGGTTAGGGTTAGGCTTAGTTTTTTTAAAGATAAATAACAAATAAAATCTTTCCATGACTAAAATATGATTTTTTTTTTCAAAGTGCGTTAAGTGTCTCCATGGTAAAATATATTGATGTAGACTCTTAACGCACTTTGAAAAATTTTTTCAAAGTGCGTTGAGTAGGTCCCAAATTTAACGCACTTTGAAAATTTTTTTCAAAGTGCGTTGATTTTGTCCCAATTTTAACGCACTTTGAAAAAATTTTTCAAAGTGCGTAATTTTTTCAAAGTGCGTTGCCACATACCCGCTTCCAGCAGGACTGTCGTGCTCATGTAGAAATCTGGAACACATCATACATGCACAAGTCTGATGATAATTCCTGGTGTAGGGTTTTGCCTAACTTAGTGTTTAACAGTCTTGTTTCTGCTATATCTCCTTTTAACCTCTCTTTAAATTTATAGGTAGTGTCTTATGAGTTTATAGGCACCTTTATCATACTTTTAATGCAACTCTGATGTGTTAAGACTGTAAAGATAGCCTAAACAGTTAAACAAAATGGACAATTTCAATTCATGACAATATAGATCTATCTAGCTGATTCCTTTGTTAGCAACAATGTTTATTTGAAATATCGTTCAGAGATATATGTTCTAGACATGCATGCATCTATGGGTTGCACATTGCACAAGTTTTATATGATTTTCAATTCTTTCATAATAGCCTTTATACTTAAATCAATTTAAATACAATGAATCCGCAAAATAAAGCCCATTGTCCATCTAACAATTTTTATGAACTCATAACACAATTAACTACTCACACAGAGCATTTTACACTTACATCTTGCATCACGAAACATACACACCGCATTTTTACAAATAAACAAACAAACAAACAAAAAAAACAAAAAAAAAATCTGATCATGAACTCCCAGCTACATTGTTGTATGTGTAGCTTATAAATTATGTTGAATGTTGTGTATATGTGTTGTTTGATGTTGTTTGAATATTTGATTTGGGGCATGCTCGTTGTTGGCTGCCCATTGCCCTTGTTGTATTTGAATTCATACAGCCCTTTATTTACATACATAATGCATTTTTACAAAAAAAAAAAAAAAAAAAAAAAAAAAAACCTGTTAATCAAGACCTGAAGCTACAATATATTGAATGTTGTGAATATGTGTTGGTTACATTTGATTATTTGATTTGGGGCATGCTCTTTGCTGGCTGCCCATTGCCCTTGGTGTATTTGAATTCATACAGCCGTTAATTTACATACACTAATTTAAACATACACAATGCATTTTTACAAAAAAATAAATAAATAAACATACACAATGCATTTATACAAAAAGAAAATCAAAAAAAAAAAAAAATAAATAAACTGTTAATCAAAAAACCTGCAGCTACAATATGTTGAATGTTGTGAATATGTGTTGATTGATGTTGTTTGATTATTTGATTTGGGGCATGCTCTTTGCTGGTGCACCATTGCCCTTGGTGTATTTGAATTACAGCCCTTAATTTACATAGACTAAACATACACACTGCATTAAAAAAAAATAAAAAAAAAAATAAAAAAAAAAAAAGATGGCGGCCCATGCCCATATATTTGAATTATAGCCCTTAATTTACATTACACAAACTGCATGATTAAATGAAAAAAATTAATGAAACTATTGATCATGACCCGCATGTAGCTGCATGGTTGTATATATATAATAATTGATTCCATCCTTTACATACACTAAACATTCAAAATCTACACACACTACAAAATTACTTGATCTGCACCTATTTTCATTGTAGTCTTTACATGTTTAATTATTTTTCAATTTTTATGAAAATTAAACTTAACACATACATCATTATGTAACAATCAAAATATGATGTGCAGCTGATTATCTTTTAAGTTATTTAGAAAACAAAGAATTTAACAATTTATTATGCTTAGTACAAATATTTACAACTTTTAATTTCATATACTACAAGAATATAATATTTAATCAGCGAAGCATGAAAGATCAGTAGTGTTCACTAAGTCTACAATTGTTTATTGGACTAAATTTTTGGCAAAACCTTGAAATCACAAGACTAGTACTGCTTGAGTATTAATTTTATGGCTCCAACTGGTCTTTGATTGGACATACTTCTCATACAAATTCTAATTTGAACATCATTTACTTTCTTGCTGGAAGTGTGGCATATTTCCCAACTCTGAATATTAGTGGTGGGGTGTCCTAAGCTAGCATTATATGGTATAAGTTTAGATTTTGTAAATTCTATTGCTGTTATACTGACCGTGTTAGTAAATTTAACCCATAAGTATGTCATATTTTAATGTTTCATACCAATTGGTAGGCTCTTGTTTTTATTCTAAATTTCAACACAATGTCCCATTGCACCAATCAATATATATAGGGCTTGAGGCAAATTTGAACAGCCAGTAGGGAATGCCTTTCTTTAAAGCACATGATCCTACCCAAAGAAATTCAAGGGGTACTTGTTCAATAAAATGTTCACCTTTGTATGATCATACATGTACACTAATATCTGAGTTAGATCAACGTTCGTTTCTCCAGTTTTCTCATAAAGTTAGTTTGATATACATGTACAGCTGTATTCCAAAAAATAGGTAATAATATTTCCAGTAATAAGGTTAGTACAGTTTCCTTTTAATTCAGATATGAAGTAGATTTTAAATTTTTAATCTGTTTCTCGTTTATGTATTTTGCTTATATATTCCTGGTTATTGCATGTGTAGTGATATACATGCGTACATGTTTCTTTGATCTACTCATCACCAAAATCTTAGATACTATTTTATTAGGGTCATCACATCGACTCCATGTATAATTGGGGGTTAGCTTTAGTTTTACAGGGAATCAATTTCATCAATCATGATAGGTATTGGCTTGGGCATGGCTACTTCTGCCGCTCTACCCCCACCCATATGGTGGCGGAGTTCCCTACCACAAAGAACTTGTGGTCGGGAACTTGTGGCGTAAACGAGCGGCACTAAGTAACTATCCTTATATGCAGTCATGTAACTCATGAAAGTTGAAAAGTAAACTTTGGATTTAGATATACATAAATAAGTGCTTGACCTCTGCACCTCCCAGGGTCAAGGCTTTTACCACTTTCTGATATGGTGTTTGTGAACTTTGACCTTTGAACTTTGAACCTGAGTTTTAATATTTAATATGTAATATTTGCTTTGTTGTGTTGCCAGAGACACCAATATCTTTTCATAATTTGTGTCTCTGGATAAACAGCCGTGCCCAATATTCGCCACAATAAAATTTATTAAATTCATACTTGATGTTTTTATATGCACTTATCTGAGATAATATGATATATCATATAATATATAATACATCATATTATATTATATTATATTTACAGAGAGAGAGAGAGAGAGAACCTTGTATGTGGCCACCAAAGAGTTTCTGTATTTAATCAAGCTCATTTCATCTTCACACAAGGACTTCAGCTGTAATCAGAGAAATGTCACACTGTAACTAATCTTTCAAATGTTATTTCTTAACAAAAAAGATTGAAGGTTATAACCCTCTAAACCTAAGGTGTAATTTATGGCATGGCTTATTACATATAAGAGTTTTTCCGACAGAATTTTTATAAAAACCTGTAAAGAAATTCATTTAACAAAATTATGAAAACTATAATTTTTGTCGTATCTCAATAAATGTTCTAAATCCTTCCACCTTTATCACAGGGTTGGCAGAAAAAGCGGGAATAATACTTCCCAAGACAGTGGGAAATACTGGTAATTCCCGGAAAATACTGGTATTAACCGGGAAATAATTGGAAATGAAAAAAATTTATGGTTATAATTTTGAATCATTAGTTTCAAAATCAAAATACTGTTATTAGTTTCATGTTTTATATAAAGGTTCTATGCACTGTATAAAGGTGAACCTAAAGATCCTATTTGGGTTTTTATTATTTGACTAAAAAAGGATCTACGAAAATTGCTAAATGTAGAATATCAAATCTTGGCAAAAGACCCTCAGTTCTTCTCAAGGTAAAATATCTCTAAAACAGGAATACAAAACTTCCTGGGTAAATTTGTTAAAATAACATGCTTGATTACAATAACTATAACAGTGTTCATAAAAGGATAACATTTAATCTATTAGGTTATGGGATTTATAATTTAAAAGATTCAACAATTGAACTAAACATAATCTAAGCAAGTCAAAAAAAACTATCGATTCCGATGGAATTCTCAGCGCTGCCCTACACTGCACGGTCATTAAGAATGGAAGTGAGATACAGTAATATAGCAAATTCACCTGTGTCATATTTTGTGGTCAGAGATATAAGCAATGTCAGATAATTGAACGTACCGGAATAACATTCACAATACAAGTTCTCGTGCCAATATTGTGTTTTGTGCACAGAGCTACATCGAAGACGTTTTCGTTTAGCAATAGAATTCTCACTTTTCAATCGTCAACTTCCCTTACTTATGTAACAATATACCTTTTCATCTGCATATGGGGTTTATGTCTAACAATTGATTTGATACACAGGAACATGTTCTTAGTAAAAATCATTTCATAATGGGTTAGTTACTGACTAACATGTTGATGAAACAATAATATCAACAGTCTCGTATAAAGTCATCATTTTGCAAGTTCTAGGTCGATACAATGATCTTGTCAGAAAATACATTTTATTGTTAAGTCTAATGCTGACATAGACCTGTTTTCATACTAATTATTAGGCTATTATTAACTCTTAATTTTTTTTAGGACGTTCCCCTTATTTTCCATGATAAGGAGCGTACGGAGGGTGACGGGTTGGCAGAGAATGTTGACTCCTTCCTGACACCCGATCCCTTCACTGATGTTTTAGACGTCCTTGTATTCCCTGTTCCTGATTTGTATTGTTGAATCGACTTTTGAGCTTGAATATTGTTTGTTATCTCTATATTTCAATTTTGCTTAAATCGTTAAACTAAAGTTATTTTAGAAACTAAAAAAAACGAAAATTGCAAAGAAAGATAATATGCAAATCTTCCATGCCACTTTCGAAATCTATTTCTGCAAGGGGTTAAATAGACAATACACAATCTATCCGTAGATATACTAAACGTTTCCAAATTTTCGTAGTTCAACTTTCTTACATTTATCACAGGCGTTAATATCTATGTCTACGCAAGTGGTATTTATTGTTCTTTGATAGACAGGGACCGTTCGCGTTAAAATGATCAGAATATATTTTACCTTTGACACAGAAAACCCTAAACTGGAGGTTTCGCTTTTACCAGAAGAAACCCACGTGATCTCCTCCCAGGGGATCCGCCACCAGTTGCTGCACAATTCTGACTCATTTTTCATTCTCCTAACAAATAATTTAGAATTTGTAAGAAAAGAACAGCTGATAATCGGTAACAAGAACAAATTTTTATATCACTTTGCCATTTTTTTTAATTTTTTAACTAAATTCATTTGTCGAGATTTGAGTACAAAAACATTTATTTTTCAATTTGCACTCTCTACGTAGATAAAACTGCAATGATTCTGGCTTAGGTTTTGAATGAAACCTACTTAGTTTTTAAAACCTTTATGTTATATAATTGAAATATTGAAGTAATACCTGTATACAATTAAAACAGATAATACCAGGATAAGTATCACACCTGAGAACACAATAGATATGATTCCAACCAAAGGAAACTCTGAAATGAAAATCAATTACATAATATACCGGAAAGGGTTTTACATTTATACTTGATAAGTTCAATTAAAGCTAAGGAAGGTAAGCCTTAACAGTTAGGTTCAAGTGATCATAACTCTTTTTTTATTTTCATCACTTTAGAACTTGTGTATTTCTACGGAGATAATTTCCTGTTCATTTTCCGATGAATGTAATGTCAATTTTATTAATCGAACAACTTTTTACTGTACGTTATGATACGATGATGGTCAGTGTAAAAAGTACCTCCCCTAAGGTAAGGAATGCGTCTGTTATAAATAAATACTCTCTCAATCGAATGATTATATTCTTTTCACGACTTAAATTATGCTTCTTTACATCTTTTTGTTTCTTTTTGTGTGCTTCTTTAAAGTTCATATTTTGAGCATGGATTTTTAATTTAAGATTTTACAATAAAAATTCTAGTTGAGAAGAGAAAAGAAAAATTTTGAAATAAATTATACAACTCAAGAATCACGTGTTTTGCGGGGTTCATTTTTACTTGTAATAAGTAACAAAAGGAAGGAGACTATAGCTCTACTGATTTATAATTATAGCAAGGAAGAGAAAAGTTGCATTTGAACTTTAAACTTTGCAACAGCAACAATTTTTTGAAAATCATTCATTGGTTTAGTCGTTTTCTTGGCAAGATTAGTTGAAATCAGACCAAGACTGTAAGAAGAGAATCAGTTTGAATATATTTCAAAGAAATTTCTATTTTTATAACCATGGCAAAACGGTTCATCGAAATAAAAAAAACAACAAATAGAATTATTTATCTTAGTGTTGTCTACTTGAGTGCCAAGTTATATTGATATCATACCAACCTGTAGGAGGACTGGCATTTTGAAAATATTTCAAAGAAATTTCTATTTTGAGTAACCATGGCAAAACCGTTCATCGAAATAAAAAAACCAATACACTGTATATAGTTTTCTGTATATAAGTAGTTTACTTGTGTGCCCAGTTATATTGATATCAGAATAAAACTGCAGGAGGAGAAGCATTTTAAAAATATTTCAAAGAAATTTCTATTTCTAGTAACCAAAACAATACATTCATCGAAATCAAAAGCTGATAAAAAGAATTCTGTATATTAGTGTAGTCTTAGTCTTTCTTCTTTTTTATGAAAGCTTTTGGTTTTCATGAAGTGTACAATTTGTTTTTTAGATTCATTTCTCCATGAACAGAATAATTAATATAGTCAAGTTCGTAATAAGAAATATTTTTCAAAAAATGTTTCACTTGGTATTAACCTGTGATTTTACATTCAGGTGCGTCTCCAGTAAAGCCACATCGAGGTCTGTTGGCTGGTGGACCCTTGTTGTTCGGCCAGTGTATGGGAACATTAGAGTCGAATTCAAATCTTCCCTTTGATCCATAAAAATATCCTACTGCCTAAAATTTATAACAAGTTCAACAAGAGACCCATGAGCCACATCGCTCTCCTAAGCACTTTGGTTAGAAAAAAAGCATTAATCCATTCAATATTGAAAGTTTAAATAAACAGTTCAACCCCCCACTCCCGCAAAAGGGAGGACGTGAAATGCACAAACCTGAATCTTCATTATCTTAAAATGCTTCCTTCTATGACTAATTATGGCATTAGAAGTTGTTTAAAGATAGTTTTCCTTTATGTTTGATCCTTTATTATAACGACTCCCTATCCCAAGGGTCATGATTTGAACATATTTTAGTCTATATTACCGGAGAATGTTTCTCTGTTACTTAGACTTATAAAGGTTATACTGTTTTTATAAAGAATGTTTTCAAGTGATTTTCTATGCTCTCCAGCCAGGCCTTACTCTAACAACCTCGAAAGTTATGATTTGAACAAACCAGAAACTATATACCACAGGCGGAATTTCTGTGTTATGTGTTTAATTTAGGATTTTCTGTTTCTGAGGAAAAAAAACTTTCTAAGTACAACAAACTCATGATTGGCCATAATTTGATTGATAGCATACCTAAGTAGTGTAGTTTTTTAGTTTATTTAATTAGAACACCAGAGGATAACATAGGTCCACTTGAGGAATTGAAAAAAGTTGAACAATGGAATACATTGGAAATATCTTCAAAAATATTTTACTCAGATACAGAACCTTGAATAAACTTGAATTCGCTTGGATACCCAAGAATACTTTTACAGTTTTAATTAAAATTTGCCGAGTGGATCTTGAAAAGAAATTGAAAATAATTACAATACGGTCCTATGGAGCAGTAGACAAACGGATTTAGGACAGATTGTGATCAGAATAGTCCATAACAGAAAGCAGTTAAAGCATACAAAAGAAAAACATTTAAAGTACATATAAGATGAACAATGCTTATTAGGAAATGATCCTTTGATCGGTAAAATATCACACAGCCTTAAAATTAGTCTTTCAAGGTGAAAAACAGTTGAAAGAGCGTAAACACAAATAAAATTGATTTCTGAATCTAAGCTTACACACAAACCTGGAATTCGCCTGAATATGGATTCATATCTAGAAGCATCATATCCATTTCTCTGTCCCCGTTAGCATTGATAAGAAGTTCTCCACTAACCCCTTAGTTATGGAAATAAAATATGCATGAATTTTTCATAATAATTAAGAGCATCAACTAAATATTTATCACATTCAACAGATGTGAAAATGAATGTTGATATAATGACTGATTATCCATTCGTACAACTTTATATATAGTTTTAATTCTAAATATATACATTTGTGGTATCTCTCCATTATATAAACATACAGAGAGAAAATATCTTCAATTCTGTATGAAGTTTGTCAGAGGTCAGAGGTCAATACGTGACCTATATATATTAAATTATAAAATGACCTGCTCTACTTGCTTTTCGTGTATAAAAATGAATAAAATAAGCAAGTAAAATGATAATTATTTTATTTTAAATGTAAACAAGTATTTCATACAGTTTTTGGGCTATCTGTACATAGAGAAAACTAGGAGCCTAGCGTTTGTTTACATTTTTCTTCACTATTGTCAGCTGCACAGTCTCTAACGTTCATCCTTATTTTTTGGATAGACCTTTGGTTAAATTTTCATGATAAACTTTTATTTTATCTTTAAATTTTACTCACGATAAATGTGTAAATCTGTTGGAAAATATCTTTGCAATCATGCCATGTACAGCTGCCAAACACCGCGGTGTTTTCGTAGTTCAATATAAAGCTGTCGCCAGTCTCTCCGTGTTTATCAGTGTTTTACGATAAGTATGCCTTTAATTATCGAAACCGTGAAATATTTTTGATCAAATTGCAAATTAACTGGCTCGGAAATTGCAATCGGATCCATCCATCCCTTTCCAGCGACCGAAATTCCTCCAACTTTTTATCATCAAACTTGTTTTGTATCTTTTCAGCATCGATTATCATTTTCACGAATAAAATATTCCCATACAACAATCTGTTCACTATTTTCACAAGTAGCCTTTCACAAAATATTCCCTGAAATAGATTCCTTAGCCTAATGAATTTGAAGCGTAACCGCCATGCAAGCCGATTTACACCTTGCGTCATTTTTCAAAATCTACGACGGACGGTTAGTAATAATTTAAATTCGAAAATATTCAATTGTCTGTCTCAAATGTATATATAAGTAATAACTAACAAGTTTATAAACTTCAATGGGAATTGAAGTTGGAGCAAATCTTCTGAGAAGGCCTTCGGCCTTCACAGGATTTGATCACGTGACCGACCCACTTCAATTCCCATTGAAGTTTATAAACTTGTTATTTATTTCTTAAATGTTGAAAACAATCTGAAATTCCATACTTTGATTTTTTTATGATACAAGTATCTTGATAAATTTATTTATTATCTTATTTTTCAAAACATAGAAATACTAGGTATTACCTATAATGTTCAAAACTGATTTTCTTTTCTTTGGTTTGCAAATTGATTTCAAATTGACTATTGAAATCTTTGTTTTGTATTGAAATTGAGATAAACAAAACCGAATTTTAATGATTTTGTTTTCATTTTAAGAGTTTCTTGCAGCATGTAGACAATTTCACTGACTATGGACCATCACGGAAGCTATTAATAAGTCAGTGGAGTGCTCGCTCCGTGTTCGGAAGGTCATGAGTTCGAATCTTGGCCACGACTGAAAAATAGGTAGAAACTGTTCTTTCGCCATGTGCTCCACACTTTGAAGGAAAAGTTGAGGGACCTTGTGATGAGACCTTAAAACAAAGGTCCCGTGTTACGGTAGATATTGATCACTCATTATTCAATGCTCGTCAGTGCCGAGTAAAGCCCTTCACCGGTTTATGGTGACGTCTCTATACGAGTGAAATATTCTCGAATGGGACCTAAAACAATCTACAATCAATTATTTAATCACTAACCATGAAAAGTCCTGTTCCATATTCTGCTCTTTATCACTTCCCCGTCTTTGTAATCTTCTCCAGCTTGAAGAGTTTCTTTGAGGGCTTGTCCGTAGATAGTGAACGCATCGTAGAACGCTGTAACATAAGGGTTTACCTGTAACCAAACAAAAAATCATTTCTCCTTTTGCCTACAACGTGATAACACTTTAGAACAAAGAAAATGCGCAATCATTCTTGTAGTATACATTGAACTAGTTATTTACTGGTATTGATGACTCACTCGAAGCATTGCAATTGAACGATATTGGAGTAATATGAAATTACTTACTGATGAAATTTAAATAAAAATACCCGGTAAAAGACAATTTTTGTCAAAGATTCCTCGTCAATAGTTATGTGGATAAATTAATTCTTAGTTTAATTCATACAAGAAAGAATACGTCGCAATACAAACATTCACTAATTTAGTTTGTAAAAATATTCTGAAGATCCGACACATTTTTAGAAATTTTCTTCACATTTTATTTTAAAATATGAATTGCTTAAAATCCCATCTTTGATTTTTCTTAATATTTCCTTAAACCTACTTCACTTTAAAGAAATTTCACTGAAGTTATAATACATGTATCTGCACGATAGTTGCAGAAATAATTGCGAAACTGAATAATTACGAAAAACAAAAGTTCCAAGGTATATTCACCATTTAAAGAAAATTGATATACGTCTTTGTGGTCTGTTTAAACTACATATATAGTACTGCCGATTAAACGTCAGTTCTAATGAGGAGAATGCAGTTATGATTAAAGATCTTAAATCGATCCGGTTTTTTTCTTCAGGGAATCTATGTCTTGCAGTTAGCGAAAGTTCAAATTTTTATGTGTTATTAGGTCGGTTTTTTTTTTTTTTTTTTTTTTGAGGAACGATAGGTCACATTATATGTACGAGATTACCTTGATAATTTGTTAGAATATATATATTGAGTAGATTGAAAGTTAATGCGTGGTTTTTTGAAATTTGGTATTAAACGGTTGGGGCAAAAATGCACATTATCTTTCCTTCCGTTTTCGATTTAACAAGATGTGTTTATGAAACACTATGCCCGCGATTTTAACACAATTCTGGAGTGGGACGTAGATTAAAGTGGTATACTCTTACCCTTGACAGGACTACAGACAAACAAACAGACAGACACACAGGACAAAAAATATACCCCCGTGATCGTTCAATTCGGGACATAAAAATTGACTAAAGTTTTAAACTGCATGATTCTAGTTTATAAAACATAATTTATGTGAGTTTCAATATGTACGTATAAGGTGTAATCTATATTTTGAAATTTCCGTTTTTAAAAAGATGATAAATTAAAACCGGTTTTCAAATCATAGACCACTGTGTCCTCAAAAAGGGAACTCCAAATTTTAAATTTCTTGTCATCAGTCATCTAAAAATTACTTTGTTAGAAATAATTTTGTTTCCTAACTTAAGTAATCTAAAAAGATACTGGACTTCCTCATTGATAATTCTATGTAGTCCTTGGAGACTAGGTCCAATAATCCTGTTAGAATTTCCATGGATACTAAAAGTGCCCTGTATACGCAGACTTGTTTTATATTCTCATGAAGAAGATTCAAGATTTTTGATAGAAACGAAGCTTTAATATTTACCGATATCGAGTAATATCTTTTATTAACAATATCCATTTCTCTAAATGCCTTGATTCGATTTTATATTCCACTGAATTCGAAATAATTGATACCACAGAGTCGGACACGTAGATTAGTACAATTACTTGATTTGTAAACTAATACAACTAATACAACTTAAGGAAATTTTATCATACTCCTGCTTGAAAAAGTGGAAGGATATGTCCGTCCCTCTGTTACGCTTTGGGATACCAATCTCTTATCCGCAACTCTTTCACTACTGAACAAAATCTGATGATACTTTCACAGAATCTTTGATACATTATGCCACTGTGCACCTCATAATTTTCTTTTTGATCCGACACATATTTTTTTTTTTTGATTTCCCATACTATAGCAACTCATGGACACATTCTTTCTGTAATATTAAAGTGTACCTATATAATTATTATTCTGAGCTCCTCATATAACATTGATAAATTTTTATGATACTCTCATATATTCTGTATTGCATATTGCCATTTTGCACCCTCGATTTTACTTTTTCACTTATTTCGGGTTTCCCAGGGCAAAACATGAACTTGGCCATTGTCATCGTTATAATGGAGGTGGGAGTATCATTAAGTGAGCTCAGTGCTCACAGTACCTCTAATTATATAGCCGCTTGGAAAGTGAGAGGAGTACATGTATAAAGTGATCGGGATGCCCGTCCGTCTAGCTGTACGTCCGTACGTCCGTTTGTTACGCTTTGTGGTACCCATCTCTTAACTGCAACTCTTCTTACATGTATGCTATTAATCAAAATTAATGATATTTCATTGATTCTTTGTTACAAAATGTCATTGTGAACAACTCCATCCTATTTTATTTGTGGATTAAAAACATATTTTGGGTTTCCTATTGCAATTCAATGACACTGCCAGTTTTATACCTCCCGCTTTTCAAACGGGAGGGTATATATAGTTATCGGCATGTCCGTCCGTCCTTCAATTTCGATTTGGGGTACCCATCTCTTATCCGCAAATCCTCTTATACCATTGAATGAAATTTGACAAGACTTTCATACTTTATTAGATATTGCTATTGTGACCTCCTATTTCATTTTTTAATCCAACACATATTAAGGGTTTCACATAGCAAATCATGGAAACTGACATTATATTTATATGGGAGACGGGGTATCATTTAGTGAGCTCATTGCTCACAGTACCTCAAGTTGAATTAATATTGAAGGGTATTGCATAATGCCATTTGTGCATTATTTTACCATTTGATCTGACACTTTGGTCTCCCAGAGCAAAACATGTAATTTGCCATTTTAATCATATGAGAGGCAGAAAGTATCATTGCATTTAGTGAGCTCAGTGATTACAGTACCTCTATTTTTTAATGTTTAAATTCATTTCCTACGGATAACTTGGTTTACCAGATCAAGACATAGGGCTCACAGCGGACTGGGGATGCATACATACATATATAAGTAATCATCCACGCACCTGCTTCCACTTCTTCAGTTTTTAGCCCATGTTTCCCCATTTCACAATTTAAATGTTTAATCGGCATGATAATTGTTTGTTATTATTAAAGTTGAATTTCTTTCAGGTAATTTGTATTCAAACAGGCAGGAATACGGCTTATTCAGGCGTATTTTCAACAACTTAATGCTTAATATAATGTTGTTGTACTCACCTCATAACCTCGGTCATCAAAGCTAAAATTGTAAAGCTCCATGGATCTGTTTTTCACCTTTGATTCAAAAGTTCTGAACTCATTACTTGCTGGTTTAAACAGACTGACAACAAACAACGATTCGTATGCTTTCTTCACAATCTACATTGAAAGAACAACATTCATTTTCATTTAAGGAAACAGTTAATCATTAAGATAGTTTAAGAAATAAAAAGAATATTCTGAATAAGAAGATTCTGCATTATTATGTTTGCATATTTTTTTTTATTTCTTTTTATATCCATTGACTTTGGGCAAGAAATAAAGTGTTGAATTAGGATAGTTTGAATTGATAACCTCAATTCTTTGCAAAACATAAAACAGCTTTATATCAAATATTGTGCATGGATATGTACTTCAAGCATTCAAATATTTTAAAAAATGAGAAGGAAATTCACTTTACTCCATCATTTTCGTCCGATTGGCTCCAGGAAATATCCCCATTGCCATCTCCTCGAAATGCCTCATAAAACACAAAAGCGTACTCGCCGTTCGTCATCCCTCGGGAGTGAGCCACTACCATCAGTTCTCGGAGGGCGACACTGTCACATGCTATCACAAACACTGAAAGAAATACAAATCACACAACATGTTAGTTTTGGTATCGAAGAAAATGTTTCCTCGATTACTTCGGAGTTTTGATCAATTAAATGATTCACAATGAAATCATTTTCAAATTGATGCGAAACCCTCTTGATTGATGTAGCTTTCGAGAACAGCGTAATCAATCTAGAGTTACAGTTTTAAAAGATCAAATATCTTTAAATTGGTTTAGAAATTATTTCGCCTAGAACATTAAATTTTTTATGACCTTATATTTCAATAAATATAACTTGCAATTAATATTTAATTTATATCGTATTTCCGTAAAACCAGAATAGCGCAAGAGAATACACCAAACGTTGAATTATTGATATTCAATGAGTTATAACATGCCAGGAAAATGTTACTAGAAGCAGGATAGTGTGTCCATCCACACACAGGCGTGTTTATAAAATGAATACTTAATTAGAGGAACAGTTAGGTTTGTTAAAGTTTTGAAACATTATTTATTATAGATATGTAAGCTGGCTACTAATAACTGGCTACTAGCAGCTGGCTACGACAAGTGGGTTAAGTTGGCTACTAGCTGCTGGCTACGACAAGTGGGTTAAGTTGGCTACTAGTAGCTGGCTACGACAAGTGGGTTAAGTTGGCTACTAGTAGCTGGCTACGAGAAGTAAGTAAAGTTGGCTACTAGTAACTGGCTACTATTAAATGTCTCGAACCTTCTAGTACCTTTTGTGTAAAATTATGCAATTTATGGATACAAATGTTGACATTCTTGCAGTAGCTGGATTTTTACATCGCTGTTATCCACTGATATTGCTGATAAAACAATCTCTCAGCTTTTCCACTGGCACTAATGCCCTGTTCACACGTAATGGCAAAATTTAGTCAAATTCCACTTGTCGGTGGTCAGCTATAGGTACTTATGCTATTTTTGAGTGAAAAACTAAGGAAAATTTTGTTAATCATTAAAATGTGTATACAGACACTTTTCCATTATGTAAAATGGATCTGCTTCTGCATAAGGACGTGATTTGCAAATGACGTCATAATAGCCGTGCTGATGCCGGGCTGCAGAAGTAAAATTTTAATTCGCATTAGTTTACTTCGCATTAGCTGTCGTGTGAACGCAATTTAATTTGCATTAGTTTGATTCGCATTAGTTTACTTCGCATTAATTTACTGCGAATTAAACTCTCCGTGTGAACAGGACATAAAGGTACCAAGATATCAGCTAAGTAAAAATCCGGCTGCTTCAATAATATCAACATTTGTACCCCAAATTCCACAATTTTACACATAAGGTACTAGTAGCTGAGTTTATTACTTTCGATATCTTAGTATCATCAGTGCCAGATCATGTGCAAAAGCTAAGAGATAGTTTTATCAGCAATATCAGTAGATAACAGCGATGTAAAAATCCAGCTACTTCAATAATATCAACATTTGTGTCCATAAATTGCATAATTTTACACAAAAGGTACTAGAAGGTTCAAGTTATTTTCTAGTATATAGCCAGTTACTAATAGCCAACTTTACCCACTTGTCGTAGCCAGCTACTAGTAGCCAAATTTTACTAGTGGCCAACTTTACTTACTTCGCGTAACCAGTTACTTGTAGCCAACTTTACCCACTTGTTGTAGCCAGCTAATGGTAGCCAGTTACTAGTAGCTAACTTTACATATCTATCTATTATTAATCGTGTTAGCAAACATTTCATTTCAGATTAATGCCCTGTTCACACGGAGAGTTTAATTCGAATTAAACGTTGGTTTACTGCGAATTAGCTTCGCATGGCGTTCACACGGAGAATTTAATGCGAATTAGTTTACTTCGCATTAGTTTACTGCGCATTAAATTACTTCGCATTAGCTCCGTGTGAACGCTATTACTAATTCGAATTAAATTTTGGGGCATGCGTAATGGCAAAATTAAGTCAAATGCGTCATGTCGGTGGTCAGCTTTAAGTACTTGTGCTATTTTTGAGTGAAAAACTAAGAAAAAATGTGTTAATCACTAAAATATGTCCCCAGACGCTGTGACATTATGTCAAATGCATCTGCTTCTGCATAAGGTGACGTGATTTGCAAATGACGTCATAATAGCCTTCCTCACGCCTGACTGTCGAAGTAAAATTTTAATTCGCATTAGTTTACTTCGCATTAGCTGTCGTGTGAACGCAATTTATGCCCTGTTCACACGGAGAGTTTAATTCGCAGTAAATTAATGCGAAGTAAACTAATGCGAATTAAAATAATGCGAATTAAATTGCGTTCACACGACAGCTAATTCGAAGTAAACTAATGCGAATTAAAATTTTACTTCTGCAGCCCGGCGTCAGCACGGCTATTATGACGTCATTTGCAGATCACGTCACCTTATGCAAAAGCAGATCCCTTTGACATAATGGCAAAGTGTCTGTATGCACATTTTGATGATTATAACAAAATTTTCCTTAGTTTTTCACTCAAAAATAGCACAAGTACCTATAGCTGACCACCGAAAGTGGCATTTGACTAAATTTTGCTATTACGTGGCCAAATTTAATTCGAATTAGCTTCGCTTAGCGTTCACACAGCTAATGCTAATTTAATGCGCAACTTTAATTAAACTTATTCGCATTGTATGCCAGCTAATTCGCAGTAAACTTAGTTTAATTCGAAGCTAACTCTCCGTGTGAACAGGGCATTAATTCGCATTAGTTTGATTCGCATTAGTTTACTTCGCATTAAATTACTGCGAATTAAACTTGTCGTGTGAACAGGGCAATAAGAAAGTGTGACGAGAATTATGTTTGTGAGTAAATTATAAGGCACTTTTTTCCCAAAGTCTCTTTTTGTTACATTTTTGGTTTTTTTTTTTCAATAAAAAAAGAATAGAATGTCATACATGTATATGCTTTATGATAAGAGCAGTATCAACGCAACATGGGAAAAGTTTTTTGATGTGATACGTACACGTACAAAGGAGTACTATGTAGCTTGTTAAAGGTACATGGGAATGTACCGTCATGCATAGCAGAATACAACCTTTTAACTCTCATCCCAACATAAGATTTCAGGTAAATTTTCAAAACTAAACAAAAACCATTCATATCTTTTTCAGAACTATTGACTGACAATTAACTACTTTATATGAGCCTTCAAAATTACCTACTCTATCAAGAGTTGCTAACTACGATTCTATCAGCCCAAATCTAACCTCTTGATGTTGTGCTTGCAGTGGTCAAAAGTTCTTGGTAATCTTGTTCCGAATCAGATACAAACTTCAGGAGTGTCGATCTTAGCCCCGCTTTTTCAAATTCCACTTGTAAGTTTTCGCCAACAATTCTGTTCAGGACCCTACTCGGTAGAGTGCGTTTGCCCATCAAATCATACATAACAGTAATGTCGGTCCAATTAAACTCTTTGAAAACGTATCTATAAAATCGTCCTAACTGTACATAGTTGTAGGCAAGCCTCGTGAGAGTCTTAAAATCTCCTTTGTCGCCGAGATCTTCGTTGGTACCGACTGGAGTTAGAATGGGATAATTCCAGTAACTGGCCATTCTCCCGACCACATCCACTGCAGCGCTACAGCCTTAAGGATAAATAACAGAAATCAGCAATATTTCTCATAGATTTACATTTGAATTGGTAACCTGAATAATGTTTGCCAAGTATAGTTTAAAAATATTTAAAGCTTTTTTCATAAGGTTAAAAATTTGAGCAAAATTTTGTATGGAATTATATAGGAAGCATTAAAATGTCTCAATTTAAGCAAGAACGAAAACAGAAAACCTACGATTTCTTTATATTTCAGGGATTTGTTATTTCTGTCATTTCAAATCAAAATCAGCCAAAAAATGTATATCAATCCGTGCATCCATTTTTTGTTTGTGTTAAGTACCCTTAAAGTACAGATAACATTTGTTGTTAAAATAGAACAGTAAAGTCACTCTTTAAAGATAATTTCTAAAATATTCGTTGCAGATAAAACAAGACAAAAAATGCTTCAACGGATCTCGATAAATAACATCCACATACGTCTAAAAAAAATTCAAATACATTTTGCTTTGAGTATTCCACAAAACTTCTAACATTTGATAACTTTTTTTTGTTGGATGACAGGAATTGGTCACTTACCAGGTCCAATAAAAGCCGACACATTCCCTACATAGTACATTTCCGCCGCTATCGCGCCGACCTTGTCTGCCACACACTGGGCCTGGGGCACTCTGAGAATGAAGGTGATATTTGCTTCCTCCTCCAAAATTTCCTGCAGTTTTTCCATCCCCATCTCAATAGCTGGTCCCGTGCGATAAATGGCAAAGGGCAGCTTATCTCCGTCAGCTACAATAACTCCTATCGTAATATTCTGTCGTTCTGCAAAGGCAGTTCTCAAATACAAAAATATTCCAAGCCAGACGAAAATCATTTTTGATTCAGCTGTTCGTATAGCTCCAAAGCATCATCGATAAAGACGCTTTTAAAATATGTCGCAACTGGTTCATTATTGGATTTATATAAGTCCTCGATAAATCATATACTAGGATCTTTTAAATGGGAATTTGTATGAAAGAAAATTATATTAGATTTTCACAGTTGATCAAAGCTCTTGTACGCAATATTGTTTTAATAATTACATAGGAAATTTAATATCTTTCCTTTAATTAATAACTAACATCATGTTTAAGTGTGTTTCAAGTAATAAGAAACTAATTTCAAAAGATAATGGAAACTTAAGACTTGTGCAATGTAATTCACTAAATTTGTTTCAGAATATGTTACTTTAATTAAATATAAATTATTAAAATACAATGCTAGATAGAAAAGTACGTTAACTTGTTCGATATACTGGAAGACCCAAAATTGTCCATTCACTCCTTTAACGTGAAAAAGATAAATCAAAAACACACAGAGTTGAAGCAAATGTGCAAAATCATTTTTCAGACGTTGTCGCAGCTGTCCATATACAAAAACCAAAAAAGATGAGTTATAAACTAAGTTTTAATAATTCATTGTATGATTTTCTAAAACATATAAAGTGCTTTGCGCTGTTTTATTGATTTGTAATGACACTTTCATCGCATGATTAGCAATGAATCATTACCACATCACAACATTATGATGTTTAACGATACATCACAGGCATACAGTAACTGCCAATTGGCCCAGCACGATAAAATAGAAAAAAAAGAAGAATTTTTAAAGACATTACATAATGCTCGGAAACATACTGAAAGCTTAATGCCAAAAATGTTTAACCTTCCACGACCTTCTGAAATCGCACACAGCTTCTTTTTCAATAAAATTTACATTGTCATGGCCATTTGGAAAAAATGTTGAAAACATTGTGGTTGTACAGGAAATGTTACAAGTATACTGAAGTCGATAAAAAAAATATTTTTGAGTACTAATTGACAAAATATATACAGTGTTTGGAGATCAAACACCTTCCTAGAATTTATTTAAAACATATACTTGGGTATGTGAAAAGAAAAAGCCTCTTCCCGTGGCCTTCAATTTTACGCTTATATTGACGACATACATTTTTTTCAATATTTTATTTTTCATTTTAAAGTTGAATTGATATATCTCTTTGAATAAAGACACCACACGGTGACACGTTTGTTTTACATTTGGATATTTTTCGTTGAAAAAAAATACAACATGATATACATTATTAATAAACTTTTCTATCATCAACTTCCCTTATCAATGTAGCTATATATACACTGTACTATATCAAGTATACATGTATGTCTCCAACTTGATTCGATTACGCAAGATCATGCTCTAGTGCAAGCAATTTTCAAAACGATGCAACGTATTTACATTAATTTTATAAATTGATGATAGAAGCCCTGTTTAAATTTAGTATTTCTCGAGTTCTATGGTCGATACAATGACTTTCCACGCAATGAAATCGTTCGTTAATGTATTCGTAATATGTTGATTGCCGTTTTTCACCAAAATTGAAAAGTCATTATTTCAAATTTCTATGGATTTTATAGGTTTGTCCGATCGTGACAAGGAGTACATGGTGGGTGTGACCGGTCGACAGGGGACGATTTCTCCTCCATGGTACCTGACCCAATATCTGAAGTTTTAGAGGTCCATGTTTGCTCGGCTCCAATTTCGTGTTGTTCCCATGGAGTTTTTAGCTTAGTTACTTTTCGTTTTCCTTCTTCTATATTATATCGTGTTAGTTCTATTACATCGTGTTAGTGCGTGAATACATGTAACTACTCAGTACTTCATTTTCCTGACAAGTGCTTTTAAAATAATCAACAAACTTTCATATCCCTGACACCCTTGTCAATATTGTTACAGTCAATTGATTGATTGTCAAAATTTCCGCAAATCAATACAAGAGTAGGCGTTCTAAAATACATTGTAACATCACTTGAAATGCGGGAAGTGGCAAGGGATTATAAAAACATAATCAAGATCAGGAAGCCAGTTAACATTAAATCATGCAAACTCTTGAGATAGAAATCATAGATGGGATCAGGTACCACGAAGGGGTAAGCATCTCTGCACACTGATCATGCCTACGGTGTCTTGATCGAATAAATGTAAGATTCCGTACAATGCATTCAGTATGTATAGGGGACAAACCGACAGATTGGGTTATAGTTGACGAGGATTTATAGATTATACTAAAGTAAAAAGACAGCCTAATTTATTGAAAAATAGTACACTACCATGTTGTTATGTGCTTCGTAAATTCAAATGCACGAACAAGAAATCAATATTAGTGAACTGGATTAATGGTATGCATTCGGCAAACTAACCATTTTTAAAAGGTTTCAATATCCTCCCACATTTTCTCCACTTTTAACAGAGTCTACATTAATGTACACATCTCTTTCCTTCTTGTTTTACTTATCGTCTCAGGTAATACTCGAAAAAAAAATAAAATAAAAGTTTGTGCAATTCTAATACAAATTGAAAGAATGGACCCAAACTTTTGGAACCTTTATCTTCTTTATTATTTGAATACATGAAATCGGTACTTGTATCCCCGGCAGGATTATATTTCATATCAGTATACATTAATTTGCAGTTGAAGCCCTAAGAAAGTCCGATCTGCAGGTTCTGAAAATGTTTTGCATAACCTTTGTAAATACATTTTATTGTAGTTACCTATATATGTGTTTGTTTGTACATTGCATTGACCCATGCAACTGTTGCAAGTTTCTTTGGTATCTTACTCTCCTCCATTAGAAGAAGTAATTATTTTTGTCGCTACCGAGTGCTGTATAATATACGTCCGTCTACACCGGTGACGACTGAATGTACACTGAACAATAAACATGTAAATGACCTATGATAGGGGCCCTCAAATATAGTGAAATACCAATCGAATATGGCAGACAGTCAAACATTTGTGTTACGAATAGGGTTCATAACTTTAAACTCTCCAACAGTAACACAAGTTTTTTTTTTCTTGAGCGCAACTCTAGTTTGCAGACATAAAGACTCAATAAAAAAATAATCAGAAAATAAATAACTTTATTATATGATAAAGCTGACAGATATGATAATGAAATTTACATTCTGAATTCACACACGAAGTATTTGTAATATACAATTGACGACTATTATGCGTCTGATGGATTGACAACATTGGTGAATCCCACTCGGTTGTTTGAAAGATCGAACTCGGTGTAAAATCGACCAATAAAAACGTCCCCCAAAATCCATAAGGGGCCCGCAGGGGCAGGTACATCAAGACCCGTGAAACCGCTCAGGCAAATAGTCTGCCCTTGTTGTGAAACCTGGTTAATGGATTTGAAGAAGTTAAAGAGAATGGGAGATATTAGTGCAACGTTTAGTGGTGGTGATTTGCACACATTGCAAAATACATGAAAAGCGTGCAAAACTTGTCATGCAAAATGAAAATATGCAGACAAACATATTACAACTTCTAGTCCATAAGAATCGTTTACATATAGGGTAGCAAACAGCGAGGCTCTGCCAGGCGATATTATATAGACGTGAAGCAAACAAACTACATGTACGTACAAAATACACATGAATAACTTATTAAACTAGTATTTCTACTATTTTGTCATGCATGTGATTTTAAGCATTTTTGATAAATCAAAATTATGGCACTGTTTCTTCCCAAACAAGCACCACTCGCCATTGAGAACTTTTTTATTTACATGCAGGCTCCAATACGAGAAAACCAAGCATACAGTTTTTGCTTTCTATACTGAGAAAAAAATTATTTTTAAAAAAGCTGTAAATTAAGCATTTGATATATCAACTCAGTCTTTTTTTAAATTAAATAAAACATGCATTAGTTAAGTATCAAGTCAAATATATCTTTAATACAACTAATTAAATAGTGATGTCAAATGCTAAGCTTTTTTTCTGTAGCCCACTCCAATTATGCTCCAAGTGTTCTCTTGCTTCTCCTAAGAAAATTTAAATTTTCTTCAATTTTGCAAAAGTCTTTGAGTATTATTAGTAATTAAAATTTCTTTTAATAAATTTAAGAGATTGAAAAATGATGAAATGCTTTTCTACAAGAATTCTGCAGCTTCGATAGAGCGGAATTTCATCAGTATATTAATTCCGATTCTGGTTTGGTGTCAGAGAGCTAAACAACAGGAGTCGCTACTAAGTTAGAAAATCATTGACCACTCCATGCAGAAAATCTAACACAAGATTACATAATCACCAAACCACACCTGAAAGCTTAAATAGGTGAAGCAGAAATAAAGAATTGTTAGTAAGAATGTACGATAACTAATATTAGTTAAAATAAAGCACTTTCATCTGCATAGACATTCCAAATATGCTTCTCAAGCTGCTCTTCTGCTAAGAACAATACTAACAAATGGTCTATATATTGTTAAGGGATAGAGTAAACTTAATGTAGATTCCTAAATTCAAGCAAAATTGTGATATGTATTCACAAGAAATAATCCCTTTAAAATTCAATTTTACTTTTATTACTGAAATACAGGTTAAGGATCTTATTCAAAAGAGCAACTGGGAATTCATATTCTCGAGATTTGATGTCTACCATTCTAAAGAATCTACAGTGTGTATGTGTATTGTGTATCCATATAGATTTTGATATGGAAATATCTGTCCTTTTTCCAAATCTGTAATTGTGTGAGATCTAAGAGGAATGTATCTGACAAACTGCTTTTAAACAAATCATCCTGTATGTACTTCACAAAACATTCCATAACTTCTACCCTCTAATCTATTTAAAGTGAACACACACCAACTCTTAGAACTGTAATATCAAAATGTGGTTCTGAACTGCGACATTCTAGATCAAAACCATTATATTTAGTTAACAGTTTTGGCAAATCCGACGCGGTTCTTGCCCATATCAAATTCTGTGTAGAAGGCGCCAATGAAAACATCTCCTAAGATCCACAGAGGTCCAGCTGGAGCAGGTACGTCCAGACCTATAAAACCACTCAAGCATATTGTTTGACCCATCTCAGTCACCTGTAATTATTTAAACAGTGCACAATTACTAATGGTGCACTTATTAATCAAAATGACGTATATGTCATTCTTCAACAAAAGAATTTATATTGTACATTGCATTCAAATGTACAAAATCATTTTGTTTCCTCAACAATGCTATATAAGGAAATTGTCAGTATCAAAATATCTTACACATCTGACATCTTCTTTCCTAATAAACTTTTGCACTGATTTTGAATAAGTTTCAACTATAATTAGTCTTTACTGATTTTGTACGTACATATATTCATACAGAAGTTTGTACATATGCTTGTACCCGGTAATATGTGTGAAAGTTTAAATAAAAAAAATGTTACTCATGGAAAAATGAATGAAAAAAAAATCTATTTAGCAACACTGAGAAAAAACAATTGTGCCTCAAAAATCAGGAATTACAGAATATCTTTCATGGGTATAAAAAAAACGTTTTTAATCTACATAGTTATACAATACATTCATTCAATCTAATTATAAGCTTCTCATATACATGTACACAAACATGTACTTTGAATTCTGTATCTAGAGAGATTTCCATTTTACATCAATGATCACTGTCTAGTCAATTTTATTCTGATAAATGAGAATAAAATAAATGTTATTGTTCAAAAATGGATCAAAGTTTTAATTTAATGGATATATTCAAGGCCTAGATGATTGTCAAAATACAACCCTTGTATCGTTTGACCTGGTTGTCTTCTCTTGAGATATAGACTCTTAAAAAAGGCAAAAATCAGGTGACTGCAGAATCTAAAACAAGGAGAAAACTGCCACGTGGATATCAAACCATCCTATCTTTTGTGATGCAGTTCTGGTAATTCTCACAAAAATAATAAAACTTTTTACACTAAAAACTGTAGGAAGTGACATCTAAACAGTATCAATATATACCCTTTAAACATATTATTTTGTTTAGAAAAAAGTTCAACAACTTGAATATTTTTCATTTATTATTAAAAAAAATAATATTGAATTAAAAGCTAAGGCATACCTGATGAGCAATATTTTGAAAAAAAAAAAAGCTGAAGTTCAACAACTTGTATTTTCCTCATAAAAAAATTTAACTCTATAAAGCAATAAAAGGTCTAGAATTTCTCATGGGACTTATACATGCATTTAACATAGCCTAAAAATTAAAACGGGGTGGAACTTATTTTTATTCTACTCTAGCATGTACTGTGTTTATTAACAGACAACGTGAAAGTGAATATATGCATTGGGATTTTCTGTGTTGTAGCGCAGGCACAGTGTAAAGGAAGATATGAGTGGTAGAATATATATTTCACTTTGAATGATAATTTCATAAAATTCTTATACATGTGGAAAGTACTTATTAATGATAAGATAAATACAATCTAACAGCTTCCAATTGTTTCTATTCTATACTTACTGTCAATATGTAGTCTTTGCCTTGTAGAGTGAAATCTTTTCCATTTAAGGTAAAGCTAAGTGGAGGTAAACTTGGAATCTTTGAACAATCTACTGTGTACTGTAAAAAATTATAAATTTATTTTCACCTAACAACAGTACATATCACTTATCAGAAAATCATAATTGAAGATTTCAAGTGTGCATCAATCATCATGAAGGTTTTTAAAAAACTTAAGTTTTGCAAAGCTCTCACAAAAGATGCAAACATCTGTAATATAAAACATGTACAGTTGCCTTTTTTTCCTGAGAGTCTACCTTTAAGGTAACAGATTATGAATCCCATGATAGTTGTTAAGAAAAAGAGTGTACCGAGTTACAGCCTGTAAATGTTTTTGTGATGACTGAGAGCTACTTAGACTGATAGACAGACATACAAACGAAATTTAATTTCCCCCCTCTTCTGAAAATGGAGTGGAACAACTCCAACAATCAGGGGGCCTACCTCTCCAGCTGCGAATGGTTTTGCTCCTATGGCTTCATTGAGTGACTTGACTTCTGATGATGGGCCAGCCAATAGAGAGGTTCCGGTATCAGCTATAGCTTTACAGCCTCCCGAGCAGTATTTAGTGGTTTTACCATTCAGCTTAACTCTAATAATGAGAGAGGACTATCTCCAGAAAAAATATAATCTGAATTGTGTGCAAAACTTGACTCTTTACTTAAAATTTAGTCTACCATAATTAGATTTTAAATATATAGAACATGAGTATACAGGTAAAGTGTATGATAATGTCATGACCACTTCAAGTATAGACTGCATAAAATGGTAAGCACATCACTTTGATGAGACAAGTTGTTACAAAACTGTATTTCTGTCAGGACTAAATATTCTTTTGAGTTCACACAAACAAGGTACAGAAGATGATTTAAGACTTTGTTTTTAAATTCTTGAAAAAAATGTTATCTGTGTATAATATCATGATTAAATGTTCTAAATACATTTCGTTTTTTGTGTAGGAGTACACATTTTGTTTTTTGTTTAGAAGAACTTACCCGTCCATTTTGAACTGCCAATAACCTTGTCGGGTCACATTAACATAGGTGAAGTTACCGGAGTAGAATTTAGGATCACTGCCTCCCAAAATAAGCTCACCACCTTCTTTACCACTAGGATTTCTGCAAATTTTACCATTTATTTAAACATGATAAAAGTGTTGTGCTTTGCATGCACTGTGCCTAAAAAGTAGTCAGGGTTTGATACCTGGTGCACAAGCCAGAGGTGAGATGGATGTCTAAGAAATTCAAACAAGAAAGAAGATGAATTATATATTAAATGATGGTAATACACACCTGTCTAGGTAGAAAGAAAAGATGGGTGCTGGAACCAGTTTCTGATTGACCATGTTATTGAAGACTGGTAACACACGATCTACTGAGATTTGGGGGTAGCCCATACCCAGGATTCCATCAAACTTAGCGGCCACAAATGTGATTCCTGGCTGCTCTGTAGCCTCAGCAAATGTCTGGTGCTGTACCTTGATGTCTCCGATCTATAAGATATTGGTGTGTTGCATTAAACCAGATTTTTTTTGTTTTAATACCATTATAAATCCTGTTGCAAGAAATGACCTTTCACAAAAAGTAATACATATCATACAATTTCCAATTAAACATATAATCATAATGAGATTTTAATTGTAGATGCCTGTAGAACATCACCAGCATATAATAAAGTTTATATGTTTGTTTTTAAAAAAAAAATTGCCTGTTCACTTGGTTTATGACATCTTTTTATAGTTACGCATGATGCAAGTTAAGCAGATAGTGGATGCGGACTGTGAACTTGTTCAAACATCTTGAGAGATAACAAAGGACTTTAAGTCTATTGTGACATACTATTATATATCTATAGTCAAAAATTATCTCTCAAACCTTAATTTACTGTAAGACTCAGTTAAGATTCAGGGTCACTAGTGAAGTACTTATGCTGATAAATATAAATAGGTTAAATTCAAAGTTTATGGACCATATTACTTACTGATGTATAAATTACACATAATCAATGAAATAGCAATCTACGACTCTACGTGCACAATGTCATTTGTCTACATCTGATGAAAGTCATCTATAAAATGTCCTTATTATAATGATACATTTTATATGAAGTCATTAACCACCTACAATGTGAACTAAGAGTGCCAAACAGTTACTTGAATGAGATTATATGTACAAGTACCACTTCTTGACAGGGTATAACACAAGTGATCTCTGTATATAATTTCCTGTAAAGCAGTGTGCACATTCACTAAAACCATCTGAGGTCATTCATCGTTCAGCTTTTTTTTTGTTTGACTTGACTTATACTCAAACCGACAATTTTTTAAGGAGGGTAGGTCCATCACTGAAAATGTATGCAAGTCCTTATAAAAATATAATCGCCATCATTAAATAAAATTCTGTGTATTAAATATTTTAAGTGAATGCTTTTGCTGCAATAAATATATGATTAAAACAAATATGATAAATTAAAACATGAAGAAGTTTCACTAACTTACATATGATAATTAACACTTACCAGTAGAAACATACGATTGAACTAAATATGGAATGTGATAGAATTTGAGTGCGTTTACAATATATGTTACACTTTGAAAAGTCAGAACATGTAGAAGTTTCCCTAACTTTTTCATCATTATATGATAATTAACACTAACCAGTTCACTGTTGAAATGCATGATTGAAATAAATTTGGAATATGCAATAATTTGAGTGTGTTTACAGTATGTTACACTTTGAAAAGTCAGAACATGTAGAAGTTTCGCCAACTTACTTATGATAATTGACACTACCCAGTTGATACACAAGATTGAATTAAATTTGGAAAGCAAAATAATTTGAATGTATGTTACAATGTATGACCTTACCGTTACAGTGTCGGTGCTTAAGAAACCCTTCAGACTTCCTGTTCCGTAGCGAATCTCAAAATCTGTTCCGTTAGCTTTATAAGTTGAGGACTTAGTGCTGTCATATTTATTGTGCAGCACTGAAATGATTTATTGAATATCTGTTAATATATTGAATGTATGTTTTCTATGTAACTTTAAACAATACTTGAAAAATTAATTGTTACATTTGCGATGCTTTTACTTATCTGTATGAATACAATAAAGGATCAGAAATATTAAAAAGTTTCCTTTGGGAAGGGTGGTGGTGGTGTCATGATACAGTAACAATATATTTTATTTAATTTTTATTTTAACTTTTTCTTAACCATAACTACACTTTGTTGTCCTTCATAAAGAAATAATCCAGTGTGTCTAAACTTACAGCAAGCAATGTCAGACAGTTTGCATTTCTTTGATGGAACCCAGAGATTTGATGAACCAGTGTCAAAGATGACCTTAAACTGCTGGGGAGGTGAGCCAATTCCAATCACACCATAGTACTGAGCCTGTAAACAAAGTCATATGGTATAGTTTTGATCCAAGTACTGGTCAACATTTATGTTAGTATACATACCAACTTCCAGTATTTTCACTTAAATAAGCATCGATCTATATCATCACTACTTTCAGCACAGATATCAGTTTGAATAAAGCAGAATCTTCTAATCAGTACATACATATTAGCAGGTATTACTTCAAAAACCTACATTAAACCTATTTCTAAACAATCTTTATAACATTACCTATTCATAAACCTACATTAAACCTATTTCTTAACAATCTTTATAACATTACCTATTCATAAATAAGTAAATTAGCTAACACTAAACAGGTCATTCTAAACAATGATAGCCCTCCCCCCCAACTTCAAGGCCAAGATCAACCCAAGTCTAGTGGTGGTATGCAAAATACAGCAAATATATACACAATTTACTTATCTTTAAGTCCTTAAGTCCTTAAACAACAAGATGACAAGGAGGACTAAGCTTTAATTGAGCTTTGAGACACAAACTAATACTACATGTAATACACACCCACATATTGATGCTCTGGAAATCCAGTGCTGATTTTATTTGACTGAACATGTTGGTTGCAACAAATATAAATAATGTCATAAATATCAACTGAAATTTCGTAAAATATAATATGATGGTGTATGTGTAAATTGTATATCATTAGCACTATAGCATGATTCCAATCAATATTTTGTACCAAAATAAAAGTAAGTAATTTCAAGCCATGTCTTAAATACAGCAATACCATGATTACCATCAAACGTAACTTTGTTTTAATGATAAGGACTTACATCCATATAATTAGACAGAGGCTCTGGTTCAGGGCCTGTGATTAACCGACTGTATTTCCTCTTCAAACTTTCTACCCTTGTTCCTTTTTCTAATAAAGTCTCACGAACTGTTTTGTCAAACTTGTGTAGTTTGATTCTGAAAAATAAAGGATAAACATTTCATGAAAATGCCAACTTGTGTACTGCTGTGGATGAATTTGGGTTACAAAGATATAGTTTTAAATCTGTACATATCAAGTTTTTCACTATAGAGCCTTAGAGGCCACAGTAATAAGTATGCAATAAATACCATTGCTCTGTGCAATCTTTTCCTTGCTTTTTGTTTATACTAAACATAATGTTTTTCACCCTGGAAAAGGGTCTTACTTGGGCTGTTGGGCATGTGAGGAGCAATGAAAGTAATGTCCAACAATAATACTAATCACTAATGCATTCACCATTGACGCTTTACCATGTTTACCTGTGTAATGGTTTGGGTTTAAAAGCACAAATCAGAAAAACATCAGCAAATACCTTACCTCTGAAATGCAGATACACATGCTGCAACCAAAAGAACGGAGAAGACAATCAAAATCGACCTCATCTTGTGCGACACCGGTGGGACAATAGTTTACAGCAACTATCATAGGATGCAGTCATATGATAAACCACGTGATTTGCATGTGTAAACTGGTCCTCGAACCAAGCGGCACCCAGTTGTTTCGACCATGGACCTAAAGCGGACTTCGCTTTAGGTCTCTATTTCGACGCGATGTACTTTTGTACTATTCATTTAATCATCCAAAAATACTCTTGTCACAAAAATGATTTTTTTTCTCTTTCATTTGGTATTTCAAAATATTCATGAACGAACAGTCTGATTACATTAACTCTGAACATTAGGTCAGACAGGTAAAAATATCGAAACTAAACATTTTTAAACGACACCGTGTAATTCATGGACTGGAGGCTTGGAGTGGAGTTATGGAGTGGAGCTTGGAGTCAAATTTTGGAGTCTCATAATTTTTTTTGTATATGAAAGGAAGAAAATATGTTAAAGGAATTTCATTAGCATAGATTTTTTTTTGCATACTTGTTGGCCATTTCATGCATTGTAATTAAATAGATTGGCAATTCATAATACGACCTAATTAAAATTTGTACGTTAAAATCTGACAGTGATGTACAATGAAGCGCATTGAAGTGGCAAAATTTTCCGTTTGGGTGAAACGTTCTGAGTCATGTTTTGAACGTCAATTATAACAAAATGACACGCCCATTTCTTTAGAAACGAACAAGATAATATTCGTCGTAATGTTTTAGGACACCCCATTCTTTGCGACAAGCAACATGACTTACACCGAAATGGAGATTTTTAAAGTTATAACTTATAAGAGAGATTTAGAAAGTTCCAGCTTCTGTAACACACGTACTGCAACGAATTTGTACATAATTATGAATTTATCATGGTAATTGGAGTTTCCATATGTTCACATGTATTGGTCGAACACGTGCTTGCTCTGTGTTTATGTAGACCGTCAACTTGATTGGCTATTATATTTATGGAATACCTGTTCTACGGGTATTCCAATGAAGCATTTGACCGATTTTTCCTTTCTAAAGAAATGGGCGTGTCATTGTCTGACAATCAACGTTCTAAAGATAGCTCAGAACGTTCCATTCAAACGGAAAATTTTACCACTTCAATGCGCTTCATTGTATGTAAATATGGAAATTGAGAAATTTACAGTAGAAGTGAATAGACAGACATGGTACTGACAAAATAACCACTGCTCTTTCAAATATTTGGCACCTGTCGAACACCATTAATGTACATTGAATGTAGTTGTCCTTACAGTCTCTCCTTCAACAGAGGCGCAAAAAGTATCCTTTTCATCATGGAGATGGGACAGGTGTTTCTGTATACAAACGTGCATGATTTAATGAACGGTATTTATGGCTTTTAGGATTTATTAAATGTTATAAAAAGATAATGATGTTAAGTAGTGATACATTTGATGATTTTATCAAGCTCAACTATGCATATTTTCAAATCTGCTTTCAGTTGTAGGGTACTTGAAAACGAAAGAAACGTCGTAGTCTTTATAAAAAGAAACCGAATTTCTTAATTGTACAAACATTTTCTTTTAAAAAAAAATTGTGTTTTTAGATATAAGAAGAAAAAGAATCAATTATATAGTATGTCATTTAGATTGCCGACGTGCAATGATCAGATGCATTATTTATTAGAGGTCCATATCTCTTCCCTCGTCTGAAAAGTCTCATATCCACTGATATTTTCTTTTTTGGTACGATTTTTTGCTGCAAAAAATGATGCCTTTACATTAATTCATATTTTCTCGAGTTGTAGAGTACCAATCTGATTAAAATCATATCCTCGATCCGCTCCTCTGTTTTTTATTGTCGCTACACCTCGTGTAGCGACAATAAAAAAAAAAACAAAGGAGCGGATCGAGGATATGATTTTAGTCAGATTGGTAGAGTACATTCTGGCAATCATGAAGTGATGATAAATCTCGAAACTTGCGTATTGAAAAAACCTGTCAAAGCTATATATGGTTAAAGAATTTATAGCAATTTATAAGGAGGTCAATTTTTTAAAATACTATACTCACCTAGCTATTCATTATCTGCCATATCTAAAATTTAAAAAAAGATAATTCAATTTAATTAAAATAAATTACACATTATACAATTATTTTCATTATTATATAGTATGGTGTGTTAAAAGATCCACTTACTCCCTTACTTCTTTGCATTAAAAGTGACACAGCGATTACCATAAAAAATAGGTTGTCACTCCTTCATCAATATATTAGTCAGAAACTTACAGATTTCAATATGGTCATTGTTTGAATTGCCAAACTATTGAGTCACAAGACATGAAATGGCCAACAAGTATGCAATAAAACTTCTAACATCTTTTTTATGCCTTTTCATTTAAAAAAAAGAGAGAGAAAATAGACTTCCAAAATTTGACTTGGACAAACTCCACTCCATAACTCTACTCCAAACCTCCAGTCCATGAATTACACGGTGTCTTTTTAGCATTTTTACGTACTCAATATCAGTTACAACGACTTCCAGTGCTCGTTACTTTGTCTAATATACTTCCATATCAATGTGACTAAAACTTTCTTACATCAGTCATATAGCCTTGTTTAACTTCGGTACATACTGTGGCCCCACTCTGCCATATGTCTACTCTCGGGGATAATGATGAATCTTTATCCATTGACACTTTCATACATCAATCATTATTATGGCTTTGCTGTTCTTGAGAATATTTTAAAAGATTTCCCTCTATATATCCCTTCGTGTATGTAAAACTTTGACTTCCATTATGGCTCTACACTACCATTCCTAAGGGGTCATAATCTGAACAAATTTGATTCTGCCACAGGAGCCTGAATAAAGAGTGGATCGATAGCTGCTCCCCCCCATATTATTGAGAAAAAAATTGTAAGATCTTATAATCTCTCAAAACTAAGATCCCAGTTAATCACGTCTATATGTAGTTTTATATGCAAGCAGATTGTGCATGCCAAGAGAACCTACGCATTCTATCCGGAGAGCGAACTCAATAAAAGCCGAATTAAAGTTAATCTGTGATTCTTCCCCCAGGAGATATATGGAGCACGAGGCAATGAATGTCAGCAGTTTTGAGGGAGGGATCTTAAGTTTTACTGGGTTTAAAACATAGGTACAAAACTAATTATTTAGAAGCCTTTTCACCCCCTCTTTTTTGAAGGGGGGGGGGGGGGGGTAGGAGGGGTTCATCTAAATCAGATTCTGTAAAAAAAAAAAAGTAAATTAAAGAAAAGGAAATTTAAAAATTGATTTTTCCTTTCTTTTGAGACGCTTTTCTTTTTTCTTCCAAGACATTTTTACAACTTTGGTAACTGTGCCTAATAAATTTTATCATGTACTTTTTGAACAAATAAAGGATTTTGACAGGAACTATTTTTTCCGGGCATAGGAGGCTACTTCCTGCGGTGCACACGGAATGTTTATAAACACATTGAAAACACGTGGATTTGAGGGTAGCCCTGTTAAATTTGCAGATGGAAAAGTCAGAAAATGCCGTGTAGGTACCGTTTTGTGTGTGAGGGTGTGTCAGCTAGTGTGACAGGTAATTAATGTTTAACACCTCCTGCTAAATATTTTTTTCAAGTAAACAAATACCTGATTTTTTTTTAACGATTTTTATTCCATATGGAATTTCATAGTGAAAACAATTACCGGTGTTATACCTAGACATATCCTGATTGGCTATGTTAATATTTTCATTTTAATGATAGAAATAAATGGTGGAATGTATCAAGTTTATTTTTCTTTAACTAAGAAAGCTGAAAACCTCGGATCCACGTACCCCCCCCCCCCCTGAAATCTGCTGCCATAAATTGCTTTGCCAGCGTTTGGGGAATATGGCTGATTTGCTTCAGTTACACTTTTATTGACTTCATCGCTGCGTAAACAGAACGAGATTTCTTGGCTTGCTTTTCTTGCGTTTAGAGAATGAATTTTGTACGGTATAATAAAAAAAAAGGAATAAGATCAGTAGTACTTTAAGGATGACGTTTACTCAGGTTTCAGAAAACAGAAAGGAAATTTTATAAAGTATAATAAATTTTGTTAAATCAAAAATTGTTCTAAATAGATAAAATAACCAAGTTTTATCTCAATATCAATTTAAAAATTTAATATGTTAGTACTTGAAGAAAATATACAGGAACAAAACTCAATGTATGGCTATGCAGAGGAAATTCGGACTAAATTTTTTATTTATCATTTTCGTCAAAATTTTTATAGTTTGCCATACCTGGTATTAATCAGAAAGTAAAGGTTACATGTATTTTAAGACATCATTTTGCAAATATTATATGTGTTTAAGCTCATAAATTATTTCAAATAAATGAATGCTATGAAATAAAGAAATTCAAAAATATGTACAAAAACCACTCCAGACAACATATCTCAATAATTTGATCATTGACCCCATATAATATTAATACCATGAGAATTAGGGTAACAAAAGTAACATGAGGCTATAAATAATTAAGAGTTCCTATCAGTCAGATTTTTGTAATATTTGATTAAAAATAGGAAAAAATATAAATATGACAGAGGAAATTCGGACTGTAATAATTATCACGTTTATAGCCCAAACTCTACTCATTTCTTTATATGGAGCAACTCTGCTCCATTGCTATAATATTTCATTATTTAAAGAGTTTTGTTGCTTGCAATATTTTGTGAGTGAAGAAAAAAATGGTCATAGTGTGAAAAATTGAGGTATATCCCGAGAAATACTCAGGGGCCACTAGGATGAAAACGAGGTCATTGACCTAGTTATTTGAAACTGAAATTTAACACAAGAATCATAGGTGTATAATGTGCAATAGGTGGTTTTTCGTTCTTATCAGTGGAATTTTTAGTCATCTGAGTAAAGGTATACTTAAGGTACCGGTGTTGTAGAGTAGGATTTCCCCAAAAGTCAGCTTTCCCCTCGGAAATTGTGCTCTAGAGTAGGATTTCCCCCTAAAATTAAAAATGTCATATTCCGAAAAACAAAAATATTGAAGCGGAATAAAATGCAAAATTGAACTTTAACTCATCAAGATACACTCCCATACTAAAATTCATCTCAGTAACTTCAAACGTTTTGGGAAAAAGTATGGAAAACCATTTCGGACAGAAAGAGGTACAGCTACACAGACGGACGCACGGACAGTCGCAAGGTAAACCTTCATGGTCCCACTGGTTTCACCGATTCATTTGATCTGAAAAACATTTGGTTTGACAGTTGCTGAGAAAAATGAGATTTAAAATTTTCATTTTCATTCTTCGTATACGGGTGTTCAATAACATCTGGTCATCATTTTTTGAGAAGGGGCACTTGTTACAATGTACCGCCCCTCCTCTTCAAAACTTAAGTATATCAATTATATTTTATTTGGGGGAAATTGGCTTTGGGGGAAATCGCATTCTATAACTACTACACAGAGTAGAATTTCCCCCGGAAAACCGACTAAATTTTTCTCATTTACCTACCCATCAAATTTTCTTCCAAAGTCAGGAAAGGCGAAACAAACATTATTTAAAGATGGTCTTAAATATTTCTCATTTTTAAAAACAATTTAGATGCTGGTTTGAGTGGAATATGGATACGTACATTCTTCACCAAATCCAACTTTTTATACATTTTCCAAACATTTAGTTTTGAAATGAAAAATGTCATGATTTCTTTCACTTGAAAATATTCTGTGCCTTACGGGTGGTAGTTACCACTCATATAAATAATGATGTTTTTCCCTTTCTTGTTTTGGTTGAATGAACAGTTAAAAAAAAACAGTACAAATATCTACTTTGTCAATGATTTAATCTTTAGTTTGAAGTTAAGCCATATCAATTTTCTTTCCATTGTCTTTTTCCACACTTTCAATAAAGATTTAAAAAGCTTTTGTCTGCTCCATTGTTTTAATTATCTTCATGGTCTTGACGAAAACATATGATTACATATCTTTGAATCAATTCCAATTTTCAATCAGAAGATTTCTCAATATTTTGAATTAAGTCTACTGCTGCAATGTAATTTCCAAACAAAATCTAGGATGTATAAGAACTTTTTTATCTTGATTATTCAATTAGTTGGATATGGCAAAACGTGCTTGGGTACAACTAGTAAGTATATAAATTTTGTAATTTTTTTTAATTGTAATGCAACTATATTATAAGTTTAACTTCGGTACCCAATCCGATTTTATCACATGAAATAAATTTTTTGCATGTAAATAATTATACAATAGTGAAATGAGAATTTTATCTTCATTTTAAATAAATGGACAAGACAGTTTCCTTTTCTCTAGGCTGAAATGAAGAAAAATATCTCTCTGAAAATTTGAAGATATCCGGTAGTTTCGCATAATACTTGCTAAGAAAATGAATTTCCTTGCAAAGGCACTACAAAAGGCAGTTGGTTTTCGATGGGTGATAGGGGTTCTTAAAAAGAAGTTTTTGATTGGGAATAAATAAAATTAATTTCTTCCACTTCAGGTCATGAAAATCAGTCATTGAATAAAGACCAATATATATTGGAAAATACTCACAAAAATATCTCTGAATTATCAAAGTGATTACGGATTTACGGGTCCACAATAATTCTTCAAACTTCATCATTGAAATTAATCATGATGTAGAGAAAATGAGCAAATCTCAATTTTTTATGATATTTTAAAAAAGAAACATATATTTGTCTTTTAGATTTGAAAATTGATCTGTAAAAAATAAGGATAAAAACTATAAGAATTTTTAGAAAATTGAAAGATTTTTAAACATATATGGTATGAATTAGTTTCTTTAATTTACTTCATTTATTTCTTATAATGCATGATGCATTACTTGTTTACTATTATTGCAGAACGCTATTAATCACTTTTGATTTAACTTCATGCAAATAAACATGATATCAGAAAATATATTTTTTGATATTAAATATAAACGATATTTCTTTTACATGAAAAATTCCAATTTTTGATATCAGAAAATTCCAATTTTTGATATCAGAAAATCATTCTGTAATATCAAAAATTCAAATATCAAAAATTTGAATTTTAATATCAAAAAATCGTTTGTGATTTCAGAAAGTCAGTTCGATATTTTGATATCACAAAACACTTTTTTGATATCAGAAAATCCAAAATTTATGTTTAGGCTCATGCAGATAATTAATTCTCCCCAAGAATGTATTCACAGAAGCAGGCAACACACTGTGTTTGGGTATTGTACTATTTTCCAAAGAATTAGTGGAAATACAAACTTGTATATGTAATAAAATGAGGGCTACAAGTTGCGATTTAATGATGTAAAGAACTTACTGAATGCATAAAGTGTTTTAAAATTTATTAAATCTTCATTTTCTTACGAATCGCCACTCCTCCAACAGTTTCGTGTGATTTCAGTATAACTTGGCACAAGTAGACTACATTTAAAGAAACATAATTCTATTTATGTATTCTTATGCTTATATGCAAGCTCACCGCAGCTTGTTTTTGCTAATTTTGTATAAGTCAAATAAAACACTTTCATAGAGATGAATAATGTCATTTATTAAAATGACGGTATAAATGTGAACAATTTAACAAACAAGAAGGGGATCAGATTCACAAGCTTTGATTAGCAGTTACGTAAAATATGATAATGTCTGATCCCCCAAAACTGACTAGAAAAAAGTATCTGTAAGACAAGACAATGAAAACATCATATGAAAAAGTTAGCAAAAAGATGGCACATAAAAACAAAATAGGCCTAGCCCAAGGAAAATAGTGAAACAAAATACATAAAAACAGTATAAACAAATCGAGTCAGAACTAATGAAATATATGATTTTGCATGACACACTAATACTGTACCTATTTTAAGGGGTAGGAATGCAGGGGTGGAGGAGGGGCTTCAAAATAGACGTGCCTCTAATTTTAGCGCGGTCATCAGGCGGGTTATCACAATACAACTGAATGACTCGCTGAGCTGACCACGTGACCTTACACCTTCTATCACACGTAATCCATCAACCAAGGCGTGGATCTGAGAATTTTTTATATTTTACCAAAATTAATCCTACCGGAAACCTCCAACTAAGTTATCGCATTCAATACATAAATACAATTATTATTCTAAAAATTGTTGTTTTATGTATTCTTATGCTTATATGCAAGCTCACCGCAGCTTGTTTTTGCTAATTTTGTATAAGTCAAATAAAACACTTTCATAGAGATGAATAATGTCATTTATTAAAATGACGGTATAAATGTGAACAATTTAACAAACAAGAAGGGGATCAGATTCACAAGCTTTGATTAGCAGTTACGTAAAATATGATAATGTCTGATCCCCCAAAACTGACTAGAAAAAAGTATCTGTAAGACAAGACAATGAAAACATCATATGAAAAAGTTAGCAAAAAGATGGCACATAAAAACAAAATAGGCCACAAGATGTGACATGCAAGTCACATCCATGTTAGATGTGACATGCAGATCACATCCGTGCCATCCAAGGTGAGCTTGCACACAATATGAATTATTCATGGAAGCAGTTAATCACTGGCCTCTCCATACATTTTATTTTAAAGTAATGCAATGAAAAATCCTCCTATTATTATTCCATAATCACAGTTTACACGAAAATGTCATATGTAATACAAAATGAAGGAAGAACATCTTATAAAATAATATCCGAGAAATGTTAAGAAATATAGGCATTACTAAGTAATTAAAGTATGAAATAACAATAATTTCAGAATAAATGATATAACAATCACAAAGTATTGTATGAGCCAGCAAGCAAGCTAGGTTAAGAAAGGTGTATTTTAATATCCAACAGCAGTTATTCACTGACCTGTCAGTGTGCAAATGAACATGTTCCTTAAGGTACTTCATCTTGTAGGAGTAAAACAAAACAGCAGTTAATCACTGACCTGTATTTAAACTACATTCTATTAGCTGACTATTTATCATGAGCGCGGTCATCAGGCGGGTTATCACAATACAACTGAATGACTCGCTGAGCTGACCACGTGACCTTACACCTTCTATCACACGTAATCCATCAACCAAGGCGTGGATCTGAGAATTTTTTATATTTTACCAAAATTAATCCTACCGGAAACCTCCAACTAAGTTATCGCATTCAATACATAAATACAATTATTATTCTAAAAATTGTTGTTTTATTGCTGCCTGATGCAAAGTTTCAAATCCAAGTGCTACTTTTCCCTTGTTATACGTACAGACCAGTAGAGCAACAGTCTCATCAGACATTTTTGGTTGTAATATATCACCATAGTAAATAAATTAAATAAAAAAAAATCCGTATATTTATTTATATTTCTGCGTTTATTTATCTATACAAAATGCAAATAAAAACACACAAGGATTTAGACAAGACTGAAACAACTATGAAGATCGAGTGATAACACTTAACACAGTAAACAGCAGAGGAATCTGTATTCTAAGAGTACATAACTATTGATATGGGAATAAGGGAGCATTCATTATTAAAAAAGGTTCTATTTATTTCACTCTTATTTTCTGATATAAAAAAATGATCATTTGATATAAAAAAAAAATCGAATGCATTCTATATCAAAAATTCATTTTCTGAGGCCTATCAAAAATCGATTTTCTGTTAGCAGAAAATGGTTATTTGATGTAAAAAATTCGATTTTCTGATATCAGAAAATCTTAACTAATTTCTAATATCAAAAAATAGATTTTCTGATATCAAAAAAAATCATTTTCTGATTATCAAAAATTCGACTTTTTGATACCGGAAAATTAATTTCTGATATCAAAAATTCAAATTCTTGATATCGAGAATTATTTTTTGAAATCAAGAATTCCTTTTTTGATATCAAAAATACATTTAAAAAAAAATATAGAAATGGCGCCTCATGATTCACTGCCACCTGGTAAATTCAAAATTTACATGACATAATTGTCAATAAAATGAATCGAATTTTTTTTTTACATATATACAGTGTATTATCATAATGATAAACCATATTTTACAAGTATTTAATGAACATTCCTCTTACCTCATGACAGGGCTTTGGAAACGCACTTGAAAAAAAAATGTTAAGAGTGTACATAATTTTATTTTAACCATGGAATCACTAAAACTAAACTCTCTTTGAAAAAAAAAACCGCATAATTATACAAAAATTCTCGACTTAGTTTTCTACAAAAGAAATTATTATACCCCCGCTTGAAAAGTGGGAGGGTATATAGTAATCGGGATGTCCGTCTGTCTGTTACGCTCTTGGGTACCCCATCCCTTATTCGCTACTCCTCTTGTACCACTGTATAAAATTTGATGAAACTTTCACATTATCTTTATTACATGTTGCCATTGTGCACCTCTTATTTTACTTTCTCATCCGACACATATTTTGAGTTTCCCGTAGCAAAAATGGACACTGCCTTAATATTCATATGGGAGGCTGGGTATCATTTAATGAGCTCATTGCTCACGTTGTTGCAACGGCCGTTGTGTCAGTCTCTCAAGGGAGATAACGCGATGTGTGTGTGTGTCGCCTAGTTGTTACATGTACCGGCGCTTTGGAATCCTTACTCGGACCCCCATTATCTAGCATACGACGTACATATTTGGTGCCTATTTTCAAACTGTGGATACCTGAAAAAGGACATCTTCTTACATGGGCTTGTCGCATCAAAGTTTAATTTTACTAATTTTAGTCTAATCCTACCCTTGGAGGTCATGATTAGATAAAACTTGAATCTACACTTTGTAATGATGATTCTATATAAATTTTTACTTGTTTGGCGAAGTGATTATTAAGAAGATTTTTAAATGAAGCCACCAAATTGACATAAATTCTGAATCGTCTTCCTAATAAATAGTGCATGATCCTTCACGTGAACAAAAAAGTCTTGGTTTCAATAGGTGCTTTTTAGCAAGTTTGTTCAAATTAGCCAGACGTTTCTAGTGACGAAAACTTTTTCAGACGGAAAGACAGACAGGCGAAAAACTGGACGAACGTGACGGAGAAAATATATTCACAAAAGTTCATTTCGGGTAAAACATCAGCCAGTCAGTAAGGATATTGCTCCACAACGAAATGAATGCAATGAGAAAAAATCCAGTAGAAACCATTTGAAATACTGTAAACCAACTTTTGTTTGTGACGACCTTATTCCGCGATCTACCAGGGGTAAACTAGTTGGCGACGATTAATTTTCGCAATCAAGCCTTTTTCGATTTGTGTAAATAGACAGAAAGACTTTATGTGCCGGTTCGCGGCGAGAATTCTTCGCGATGACGAGGCTGTCGCGCGAATAAAGTTGGTTTACAGCAAACTCGGGTGTCATATTTTTTATACCCCAGTTTGACATTTGGATTAAAATGATAAATACGGTATGTGTACTTTAAAAAGCGGGCTTCATATTTTAGCGGCTTTGGCGCGTCAACAATGCGCTAAATTAAATCCCGCTAAGAAATCATTTACATATACAATACACTGAATTGACATGAGTAGCGCTAATTCATGATTACGCCAACTACTCCACACCCAGTGATTGCGCTAAATTTTGAATACGCCAAATAATGTACACGCACAGTATTATGAAGCAATTACCCAAGTTTTCTGGTCATCAAGTAGGCTATTCTAGTTAATATCCTCATTTATACAAATGTTGCTTATTAAAAGCTTCCATTTTATCTTATAGCTCACACGGATACCGTACCAGAGGTATCAACATTCAGTGCAACTTGTAACGACTATCCAAGTGTCACCGACGTCATAAATATCCAATCCGCAACGTACTCCAGCGGAGGGTGTTCAGATGACGTCACATCGATTCTCCAAAGCAATTGCGACAATCAAGTTTCCTGCTCAGTTAATGTTTACGCCAGAGTGTTGGGTGATCCATGTCCAGGACAAACCAAACAACTCTCCGTAACATGGAAATGCGTGGGTAAGGCCACCAAAGCAAGTCAAATAAATTGTATAATTAAATGTAATACATTTGTTTATTTTCACATTTTAAAAACGACTTTGTTTCATTCTTCAATGTACATGATTCTGCATTATTGATTTCCTACGTTTATGAAGTGAAACTTACACAATCTTAGTGAAATCATGCACTAAGGGTTTTGTATATTCTTCATTTAATTTGATTTAATTTTAAAGCATCATTTATTTTCGATAAGTTACAAAAGGGGAAAATTAGGAAATGGACCGGTAGAATTTTCCTAAAAAGGTAAACGAAAAATATATTATTCCTGCTTACCTATTAGATCTCATGAGTTTAGTTATTGCCGAATTAATTATTTTCCTATAAATCTTTCGCTGATAAAGTAAAAGAAACTTCGGGTACCAGATACCTTTGGTTTACAGGTTGAGTTTTGTACACCTTGAAGTTTCTTGTTTTTACTTCAATGCCTTATGGACATATATAATTCAATCAATCAAGAAACAGCCACTTTGCTTCATAAAATATTTTTGAAATTAATGATTGAAGCACTTAATTCATTTTATTTTTTAAAATTCTAAGTCTTACAAATGAATTTAAAATTTAAAAAAATCTATTTCAGGCATGAGCAACACTTTTTATTTGAGATCATCTTTTAAAAATTGTTTGATTGAGCTCTCCAGACCGACTGGCTTAAATTGCCCCGACTCAAAACTTTTATTAACCTCCAGAAATGAAGGGGATTTTTTTCATTCCCGAATACTCATTTCCGTTAATATTTGTTAAATATTTTTGGGAAAAGAAGATTTTCCCGCTTACCAATCGACCCAATTTATTTTAATCCAGCTTGAATAGCGGGAAGGTATATAGAGATCGGAATGTCCGTCCTTCCGTCTGTACGCCCATTCGTTACGCTTTTGAGTGCCCATCTCTTATCCGCAACTCTTCTTTTACCACTGAATGCATGATCTTTAAATCCCCTGTCCATTGTACAGATTTTAGCATGGTGTATACTATACACTTATCCACTGGGTGTGAGTGGGATAGCTCTTTTATCAAACAGAGAACTATTCCCCGAGGGCTTGCCCGAGGGGAATAGTCTCTGTCAAGGGTTTGATAAAAGAGTTATCCCACTCACAAACAGTGGATAAGCGTTTTATTATGCTGATGTATAATATAATTTCTGAGGTTTGAATTTTTTCGGAGTAAGATAATACTGCAAGAATAATCTGAAATCCTGATGATGTCACAATGCTACTGAAGTCATTATGGCATTATCAGTAGATAGATCTATCGTTGGAAATCAAAATTGGAGGCAAAAATTGCATGAAAATTTTCCGAGGGTGGATAGCAAAAAATATACCCCGGGGTATAGCTTTGCTATGCGTGGACTATAAAAGATAGTCATTTTACCTTCTGAACTTTATATAGGAAACATTTTAACAGAAGTATAATACTAGAATATATTGCCTGAAGCTGTGAAAAGGGTGAAGATAACAAGCAGTGATCAAATTAATAAAAAATGTAAACACAACACACAGGTCATAGGATATTCCAGAGGTGAGACTGATGTCTATAGGGAAAAAAGCATTCCTGTTGATCACACACACTCGCCGTAAACCCTAGCTTTATTTGAAGTAGTCAAAATACATGTATTCGAATGTCAAATTTAGTATAAAAACAGAGGCCAAACATAATGAATTCTCTGAAAATGTCAGCCGAAATAAATGATAGGCTGTTGTTGCAAATATGGTCATTTAGTATAATGATTATAGAAAATTAACAAAATGCTGAATTTAAATCTACTCAATTGATTGATTGATTGATTCGATAATCCCAGAATATCATATATATGCAATATATGCTTTCATCAGATACATAACGTGTTAAGTTAATGACAAACAAGTTGGGGAAGCAAGAATATCAACAGTCTCGTTTAAAGTCATCATTTCGTAAGTTGTATGGTCGATACAGTGACCTTCACAGCAAATACAAATTATCATTAAGTCAAATGCTGTCTGAATTTTTTCATATTGATTGTAAGGCTATCATTTACACACTGAATTGTCCACATTTTTTTCTGTTATTTTCCAATTATGACAAGGAACACACGGCGGGTTTGACAGGTCGGCAGGGGATATTCACTCCTTCATGGCACCTGATCCCACGTACTCTGATGTTTTGGATGTGCGTATGTGCCCCGCTCCTATTTTTATAATATAATACTTTAATGTAAATTGTTTGAATCTGATTCGCCGAGAAACATTTGTTAAAAAATACTATTATCCTCTAAATAATGAATACATGTACACGCTTTCCAGCGTAGCAACAGTCAACCTTGCTTGACGACGGGTAATATTACAAAAAATGTTGACTGCGCAGAATTTATGCGCGGAAGGTTTACTGTAATATGTATTTGTTTAAACATTCAGTATAATGTAATAAATATCGCATGAAGTTAAGTGTAACATTAAACATTTTCACCTCTCGAAACCATTGTCAACCTATGCTGCGCCTCGGTCGACAATGGTTGTCTTTGGGGTGGAAATGTTCATCGTTACACTCAACTTCATGCAATATTTATATAATGTTTAATGGACTTTTGAGCTCAAATACTGTCCGTTATCTTCACATATTTCCTTCAAAATTTTTGTATAACACTGCCAATTCTAGCCAATTCAAACTTGAACGAATTTTAAAGCCTCTATTAGAGATACATATACATTTGAACGAAATATATGGAGATAACGAACAGTATTCAAGTTCAAATGTCCATTAAACAACACAAAATAGGAGCTTGGTTGTTAGATTACCATTAAAGTCTCAGCAGAGCATGAAACTTGGTTGTCAGGTTACTATTAATGTTTTTTCTAATAAAATATCGAAATATGAAACTGATGTGTCAGACTCTGTGGTATGTTTTATTTCAAGCTCACCGGGATATATTACATCGATATAAGAATTGAAATAACCATTGTTAATTGACAATACGCGTCGTTGGTATATCTAAATATTTAGTTAAAGGCCACAGCAAGTGGGATTTTTTTTTTACTTTTCACGTATAAAATTTTGAACAAATTGAATAAAAAAAATAATTCCGCTCATGACGGGGTGGCATTGATAACCATGATAATTTCAATAGATTGTTTGCAGTTCTGATCTACAAAATCCAGATAAAATATTGTTAACAGAAACTCAAGCATCTTTTTAAATGAAGGATATGGAGATAACGAACACTATTCAATATCAAAGTCCATAAAACAATACAAAATATGAGCAGAGCAAACAGGGACCTCCAAAACATCAGAGGTGGGGGATCAGGTGCCAAGGAGGAGTGAGCATTCCCTGCCGACCGGTCACACCCGCCTTGTGCTCCTTGTCATGCATGTACATTCAGAATGTATTTTTAACACACTAATTTCGAAGTGATCAATGACAAGGTGCATGTAATTAAATTAAAGAGTAAATTTAATATCGCAGGGAATGTTTATATATAAGGTTAGAAATTGTTCATACTTCGTATAAAGTAATTCATTTGCAATTGTTAATGTTGCATAAAAATTATTTTATAGTGCATGGTGGATGGAGTGCTTGGGAGAGCTGGACGGCCCGAAGTCCTTGTAGCCATAGTTATGGTTGTTCATCGCCCTCTGGTACCACCACCAGGTACAGGACCTGCACCAACCCGACTCCTCAGAATGGAGGAAATAGCTGTGCTGGCTCCGACTCAGAGTCTGGAACTTGTAGTGCTAAAGGATGTAGAAGTAATATTATACATTTTACATATATTGTACAATTCTTAATTATGGCATGTCAAACGTTGCTATATTCGATAATCTTGTGATGTATGTTCGAAATCTTGTGATGTATATTCAAAATCTTGTGATGTATGTACAATATCTTGTGATGTATATTCGAAATCTTGTGATGTATATTCAAAATCTTGTGATGTATGTTCAATATCTTGTGATGTATATTCTAAAACTTGTGATGTATATTCTATAATCTTGTGATGTATGTTCAATATCTTGTGATGTATATTCTATAATCTTGTGATGTATGTTCGAAATCTTGTGATGTATATTCGAAATCTTGTGATGTATATTCTATAATCTTGTGATGTATATTCGAAATCTTGTGATGTATATTCGAAATCTTGTTATGTATATTCTATAATCTTGTGATGTATATTCGAAATCTTGTGATGTATGTTCGATAATCTTGTGATGTATATTCGAAATCTTGTGATGTGTGTTCTACAATTTAGTGATGCGTGAAATAATATTGCATGACGCAACAGAAAAGTAAGAACAATTTTCATTGGTTAGAAAAAACGAAAGTAGCCGGAGCGGTCGTAATGCATGTACAACTTCGCAAGCATGAAATTGGCGATTTTCAACCTAAAGTCAAAATTATAGGTAATAGAAAAATTGTTTTGGTATCACGAAGCACTAAGTCAGTCATAACGTGAAAAGTGGGAATCAAGAACATTAATTTGATTTGTTTGAAGGTATTTTAACACACGACATCAAAAACAATTTAATGGGCAATAATGGCTAATTCGCTGGACTGAAGAATATTTATCCTGTATTTTTACGTCCTCATATTGAAGTGATGTTGATTAATCGGACGGTATGATTTATTCTATATTGGTTTTGTTTTGAACATATTTTATTGTCAAGCAAAAGGATAAGAAACAAGTTCTAACAACTTACTAGTTCTTCTCCTTAAAGAACACATAATAATTGTCATGCAAAATAGTAACAAAAACGTGTACAAATAAGATTCAATAATATATCTAGCTAAATCTACAGGATTCATTTATAAATTTATGAACAGCGGCAAAAATGTCAATGTTTACTTCGATTGAGAGATTTTCATTGCCCCATAGCAGTAGGTGTACATCTATGATGTTTAAATCAAGTCGAAAAAGATAGTCAAAAAGATTACTTCGAGCATTACAGTATTTTTTACAAACAAAGAAAAAATGATAGGCATCTTCGTGTTTACCACAAGAGCAGTAGGGATTATCAATAATATTACGTTTGAATAAGTCTTGGTTCAAAACACAGTTATGCCTTAATTTAGTATGAATAATGTTGGTAATACGTTTACCAAACAAAAAATATGATGGTGCTTTAGGATTATTATCACTTATATTCTTACGAAAAGAATTGACTGAGATGGCATCCCTTGTATCTTTATTCAGTAAATTCCATTTTTTAACTGCATCAGGTACAAAAGATTTGTTAAATATTTCTAAACTGCCCCTTGGGATAGTTAATTGATCCTTATTTCGTGTATTGTATCTTGATGTGTGTTCTCGTTTCTTTGGGACTATATCTTGTATATATTCCGGTACATTACAATTAATGATTTTGAACATTGTAATCATTTTAGACTGGTAACGACGGTTTTTCAAAGGTACCCATCCTGTTTCAAAATAGAGTGATTCTCTTGAAGCTAATATAGGAAGACCAGTAACTATTCTAGCAACCATTAATTGTACTTTTTCAAGTTTTTCTACATCAGATAAAGAGCAACCATCCCAGACAATTGAAGCATATTCAAGTGTAGGTCTTACAAATGTTGTATACAAAAGAGAAAGATTTTTCCTACCCATTGAAAATTTCAACTTCTTCAATAACCCCAATTTCTTATAAGCATTATTAACAATACCATCTATATATTCAGACCAGTTGAGATTTTGTGACAACAATATACCCAAATGGCGATGCGCCGATACAAACTCCAGTGCATTACCTTGAAAATACAAGTTAGGTAAAACAGGTCTATGTTTTAAAGAAAAAAATACAACCTTTGTTTTTGCTGGATTGAATCTTAAAAGCCATGTACTCGACCATTTGTCTAAAACATCAAGATCGTGGTTTAACCTGTATTCTATATCTAGTACATTATATGATGCATGTTGAAGTGAATTGTCATCAGCAAATAATCTACACATTGTAAGCATATTTTCAGCAACATCATTAATATATATCAAAAATAAAAGAGGACCTAGAACAGAGCCTTGAGGCACACCTGCATATATATTGAGGTTGGATGATAGCAGATCTTTATACATAACTTTTTGTGATCTATTTCTCAAGTAACTTGTAAACCACTGTAAAAGATCCCCAGATATTCCGTACGTTTGTAATTTGAAAAGAAGACCATTGTGCCATACTCTGTCGAATGCTTTAGATAGATCGCAAAAAACCATACAACACGATTTGCCTTCGTCTATACTTTGCACAATACTATGATAAGTTTCTAGAAGTTGGTACACTGTAGAGTGACCAGGTAAAAAACCCGCCTGATATCGATAAAATAAATTATTATAATGAAAATTATCTATATTGGTGCTAGTTAGAATAATCTAACTGTGTCTCGGGACAAACTCTTACCACGCAGGGTTCGAAATTGGCCCATTTGACCGTAGCACTAGTCCAGGGACGACTTTGCAATAAATAAATAAATAAAACGACAAATTTTTAGGAGAAGGTGGCTCTCAGGAAAAGATTAATTGCTATGCATCATTGATTATTGTCATTCACAAATTTGTCCAATTATTTTTATAGTAAATGTATTGAAAATTTCCCAATATTTTAAAGCTGTTTTTACAGCCTGAAATAATAAATTCAAAAAATCATAATATATGTAATGATATATCATATTCCAGACTTGACCAGCAAAAGCAATGATAAAAATTATTGTCGCATATCTGCGGTGATTTTTTTTTATCTCTCTGTGGTGATATATCCCATATCACATGTGTGATAATACTTTCCAAACATGTTTCAAAGTTTTTACACTCTATATCATACAGTTATAAAAAACAGTTTTATGAGCTCATAAGTATATTAAATGGTTAATTTATCAAAACCTGCCTTTAAAAATTCAGAAGTCTTAAGTTAAACCAAATTGTCCAGGGTATTCTTAGTAAAGTATGTCAAAGGTCAAGGTCAAGTGAATTGTAAGGCTGGTATTTTTTCTTTTGTTTTATGGCAATCAGTGCACATGGTAAATATCATAAAATTACCCCTTAAAGGTCTTATGCAAGGAGATAGCCAATCAAAATGAACTCAGTCTAATGTAGTTTTATGTATATGGAGACAATAATATTTCTTTTGTTTTTTTCATTTTCAGCCACTTTATGTAGGTCTACTCTACAGTTTTAATTTTGGACTCATGCACTAGGAATATCATATCAGCAGAATTGTGCCACTGAATCAAAGGGAACTCTTTTTTTTTTTTAGGTACACATGATCGATGTAACTTCCTCGATGGTGTGTTGACTGTTTGCCCATGTGTATTTCGGGGTATAGGTATGTTTACTCTCAATTTTGTTTCTTAAAAGCCGCATAAGGGGTATATTTTTTCTGATCTCAAAGTTTGTCTAAGCATTAATCTTTTTTCTCATTCATGAATTATCTGCTGAGAGTCTAGTTAATTAATTTATTTAGTTAAAGTTATATAGTAACATACAGTGAAATTATTTCCTTGTGTGAGACCTAAAGGAAAATCAGATTACTCATTTTTATGACAATTTCTTTGATTTCAGGAGTAGCCTCCCCTTTTAAAGATCCAAAATGGTGATTTTACAGTGCGGCATGCAGTCTGGTCATCAAGGGAGAGTTTTGACACCCGTAATACTCGTATTTCTACCATTCACCACTGTAACCTTTGTTGAGTTCATCAGACAGATAAGAAAAACAATATTGTTAATTGAAATAATTTTATCAAGATAAATAAAATAATTTAAAAAAAATTATATGAACAGACTCCCTCATATAAAAAAATGTCACATTTTACACATTGCAATTATACATCATTTACATATCCACATTTTCCCCATTTACACATGCAGTTGAATAGATTTAGTGCATAATAATACATAGCAACAATTATTACATGTAAGACAATTCACAAAATACATGAATGCATTAAACTGTGAAATACTAATTTCGTACATTTAATTAAAATGCACTGCATCAATACCCCCCCCCTTTCACAATCTTACAACTTTCTTTTTAATTCAAAGTCACTAGGCAACACTAAAGATTTCCACTTATTGATTTTCAGTCCAAGACAGGAAGTTGAGGAATAAAGTTGACAGGACATCCTGAACTACCAGCTTATGAGGGAACCAGCTGCAGTGGACAAAGTACGTTACATCATAGGATAATAGCAGGCGCGTAGCATCGATTTTGAAAGTGGGGGGGCCAGAAATTTTTTTTTTACTCACCTGAAAAAAGTTGACAAGCAAAAAAAAAAAAAAAAAAAAACGAAAATTGCCCAAACTCGAAAATCCTATTTCGTGGGGGGGGGGGGGGGGGGGGTAGTGGCCAAGTTTTTCAACGTCAAAATACTTTCACTTCCATTTTTTTCATACATTTTCCTACAATTCCTTGATATCACTATACTGTGGTACAAAGTGAGGGGGCAAACCATCCTTCCCCCCTGTTGCTACGCCCCTGAATAGGTAAGTCTCCGGAGTAGTGTTTGTAGCAATTCTCCTACTTGGTCCTGCATCGAAGCTTCAGGACTATTGATATTTATCTCTGCATGGATTCTCTTATGGCTTAAATTTGGTTCTTCCCAGAAACATGTTACTGGTGGTGGTGGTCCCTATATTCTTCTGGCTTTTGTGGTGAGGAATGTTTCATTTCTAGCTCTTCTCTGATCACATTTTGTCCGGCGTCCGTCTATCTAGCTGTCTGTCTGTCTGTAAACTTTTCATATTTTCGACTTCTTCTCAAGAACCCCTGGACCAATTTCAACCAAACTTGCCACAAAGCATCCTTAGGTGAAGGGGTTTCAAGTATGTTCAAATAAAGGGCCACGCCCTCATTCAAGGGGAGATAATTGGGAATTAATGAAAATTTGATGGTAAGTTTTAAAAATCTTGTTCTCAAGAACCACTGTGCCAGGAAAAAAGAAACTTATGGAGAAACATCCTCAGGTAGTGTAGATTCAAATTTGTTCAAATCATGACCCCCGGGGGTAGGGCGGGGCCACAATGGCTGACCAAAGTTTAACATAGAAATATATAGGAAAATTCTTTAAAAATCTTCTTCTCAAGAATGACTAAGCCATAATTGATCCTATTTATATGGAAGCATCCTCAGGTAGTGTAGATTACTGACCGATGGTTAATTTTCATTGTGAACAAATGTACAAAGATGAGGAGCATAATATAGTTGGCTATGTATATTGCCCAATTTTTTAACATACTATGTAATAAATATTAATAACAACCTTTGAATAATTAGAAAGACAATATTATAAATATGATAGCATTTTTGTACATGAGCATACATTTTTGAAAGGAAAAAAAAATTATTCAATTACATTAAAAAAAATATTTTGTTTCATATTCTTGCAAATTATCAGATCATTCTTCTATTATTTAAATACTCTGTCATTATGAAACCTTGTTAATAATTTAGTAAATATTAATTTTACATTTGCACCAATTTTTCCATGGCATTTTCACACTAAGAATGCCATGTGCAAAATTATATACAGGAACAATTCTGAACAAATATATGCAAGTGAGTTGTAAATTTGATATGTAATGCATACATTACAAAAACCCATTACAGTGTTCACTAAAATGAAATGTATGGACTCTTATATATATACTTGGTATATGTGATATGGATATTATGGATGTTATTTTTGAGAATGACACAAGTAATGAAATTTTTCAGCATTGAATTGGATTCTTGAACCAGAGCCATGTGAACCTGGTCCACCTGTACCTCTCATTGAAGACCTGTTAACATCACCAGAGTATGTTCATTCTGATACCCCTATGGTATGGTTATGACATGCATTATCCCTGTCAGATGAATCCATTAAAAGAGCTGCATTGGCAACGAAACAACCCAATGTGGTAGATTGTAAGGAAATAAAGCATATCAGCTTCCAACTTTGGTGCAGTTCTCGGTTCTAAGCAAAGGTGGTAAGACGTGTGATTAAATTTTTGTGAAATAGACTTTTTAAATTACAGTCAAACTTTGTTATCTCAAACCTATTATCTCAAATTCCATGGATATGTCAAAGTAATTTTGAAGTCCAAACCATTTATAAAAGACTGGGACATTTTCTCGATAACTCTTTATGTATTATTCTTGAATCCACGGATATATCCAACATTTTTCTTGGTCTCATTGAGTTTGAGATAATAAGGTTCGACTGTAATGACTAGATATTTGTACATAAAGATGCAGGAAATATAAGATTAATAACCAAAAATCATATTTTCTTCTCCAGATTGACATTGTCACTGAAGAAACGACTGATGTCGGCTTACAATCTGGAGTCCATCAAGGCTGTTGCATGGGGTATCACTCATGAAGATGATGCTTTGAGAAAGTATGAAAAGGACTTTGATGCAGCTGTAGAGCAGTCAGGTATACAGCACAAAATAATATTCCTTCAACCTCTGACATGTTAACATTCAATGTGTCAAAACAAATAACAGGACTTATCCTGGTGACAAACAGAAATCAATTACTGAAGTCTAATTGTAAAAAAAAATATTCAATTACCAACATATTCCAGAAAATTTGCTTGAAATTTATTTGAAGTGGAAGGATTATAAAAACTCTACTTAGACTTTGTTTGCATTACAAAATCATTTGTATTATGGTTTGTTTGCATTCAGTAGTATTATAATTTTTTTCTGAAAGGGATATGGTTGCATGAATCCGGAGTGTTGGGAGCTTCACCTGATGGCTTAGTTGTTCCACCACCAACATGCAGTGTATTTTATCAAACTCCAGAAGCCAAAGACGCCATTCCTGATATTGTAGAGGTGAAGTGTCCATATACAGCATCGTCTTCAACAGTAACAGATGGGGCACAAAATTTGAAGGATTTTTCATAGGTAAATAACATTAAAAATCTTTATTGTCCAGTACTTTGAAATTAAAAATCTTGGTGAGTAAATGATTTCAATATATGTATTAATTTACAAGTGCAGTTGTTCAATATGGTATGAAGATATTGAAAAAGGAGGGGATATGAACTGGTATAACACAACTTTTAAAAAAGTGTTCTTTGATTTTTTTAGATCTTAAACAAGATACCCTGTGCCTGAAAACCAGTCACCCATACTATCATCAAATTCAAGGCCAGCTACACATATGTGACAAAACATCCTGCGACTTAATTGTGTGGACAAGAGTAGACTGCATTGTGATTAGAATAGTAAAAGACATTGAATGGACAGCAAATGTTTCAAAGCTGATAGATTTCTACATTAACATTTTCATTCCAGCACTGATGGAAAACTGAGTTCTGGTTTGAACTTCTTGACACTTAGTTTTGTACCTTTAGAATTTTCTAACAATGGAAAATGGGTAATCATGTTAAATGTGTTGAATGTTCCATCATAAAATTTCTGGGTTACAAGACTATTTTAAATAGCAATGATGATTAATAAAATCTATGTACTACATAAAAAAGAATATCAAAATTTAGAATCATTTTATTAATGAATTGAAGATGTTATTCTCAAAGTGAAAATGTAAAATTTTTGTCTTTCTTAATAGATAAATTGTTGAAAACATGAATTTGTTGAGTTGTGCTTTATATATACATGTACTTGAAACTAGAGATTTAAAATTTTAAGTAAACCCTGTTCCAAATTATAATGTCAAATGAGGAATGGAATTGTCAAACATTCTTGTAATAAATCCATGCTAACAAAAGGGATTTTCATTTTCTGAAGTACATGTATTACAACATACTACAAAGTTAACAAATATAACCATTGACATTGATAACAAATCAAGATTTGCTTATCCCTTGCACTTTGGTATGAATATCTTTACTGTTTAGTGTAACATACTGTCAGAGGCCTATGCAAATTTATAATAAGTACATGTATCTTTATATAATTTCTTTCAAAAGTGGAGCTTGCAAATTTACAAGACAGAACAGAGTTTAAATATTTTTGTTGAGATTGGTCTGTAAGTAGATGGTATGTGACGGAGAATCTCGTAATTCTTTATCCTCTCGTTGGCTCTTTCCACATGAATACGTGCTTTAGCAATCTTGTAACACAGTGCTGCTTCTTGTTTGGTAAACTGGCCTCATGTCGATAAAAAAGCTGGTATATTTAAGCAGACACCCTGGGGCAACTGGTCATGAATGGTGAAACCTTTGACCGCCAAAATAAGGTCTCTAGCTTTGAACTTTTGTAAAACTTGGCTGTGACGTACAATAGCTACATCAGAAGTAGAACCTGGGTACAGCATGAGCAAAATGTAAGTGCACCATTTGGAGCCACGCAAGTTACTGCTTTAACAGTATGGCGACTTTTGTACATACTGTAGGCCATGGCCTGATTGTCCATATGTGTTGGGATGTCCTGGGTTGTTTCAATTGCATCCAAGGATGCTCTAGCAGAGGAAAATTCTTCAAAAGATTTTGGCAGAGACCCTGAAAAAAGTTGGAAAAAAATTAATTTGATTATTTGTAATTGTGTAAAAAAAATTGTGTTACAGTCAAACTTTCAAGAATACAATAAATTTAACTGCATTAAATTTTTGCAAGTCATTATGATAAATTTTAAAACAAACCTTTGCATTTAAGCTGACTTGGAAACATTCATTGACTACGCCATCAGACAGCATCTTGTGTAGTGCATGAACAAGGGTATGAAAGATGTTCGAAATTGTTGGTCGACTGACACAGAATCTATGAGCCAAGTCAGTGTCCCCTAGATTGAGTTTTAACTTCATTAGTACAATGAGCAGTTGGTTCTCTGTTTTCATTGAAGGAGTCCAGCCATTTTAATAATCAAGTTCAAATCGTTGTAACAATCTGACTAAGATTTCGAATATGTCTGTCATACTGTAGGGATGTATACAAAAGCATCTGAAAATAAATTTGTTTTAATACTTATTAAAATATTTCCAAAAACTGAAAAGATTGTAAATAAATTAGTTTTAAGTAATAACAATATTAGTCACAGCAGTCAGGTTTGCTACTATCCATATTATGCATTTATTTAAAAACTGTTGAAATGAGACATTTAGTGTTCTGATAATTGTCATAGATTCTACCACGATTATTCAAAACATGAAAGGAAGCCGCCGGACATTATTCTCCAATAAATCACGAACGTCATCAAAAAATTATCAGATCAGAAGCATGTATCAAACTTAAAAAATTCAAATGCATGTTTGGCTGTAGAATGAAATACTTGTTTAGACCGCATCGATGTGTCGTCTTTATAAGAAATAAACACTGTAAATTTCATAAAGTTGCTGATGAAGTCGGTTTTTATAGCTAAGCGGGGCTATTCCACGGACCTCCCTACACATTAAACAACGTGATTTTAGCAGTAAAACAGGAACATGATTTTGTTATTGTATATTCGTTTTAACTGATCAATACATATAACGAACAAATTTGTAAATTAAAAAAGGCTATTTTCAATGTAACGAAAGCTCAGATCGTCTGCATTCCTAACACAGGTAAGCAAACAAATTGTACCTCTGGTGTTAAATAAAACAGTGTAATCGAGACATGGTGACCTAATTCGTTTCTCTATAGAGGAAACGATCAGCCGTATTTATCGGTCTTGGTAGAATAGAAATAATGTCCTTGTTGTTGTGAATGATGCAGAATAATTTCTTTGGTTTCGCAATATTGTTTGAAATATAAAAGCCTCGGCTTTTATCTTTCAAACAACATTTCTCGACCTCGGAGGTTATTCTGCAACATTCACGAAAACGCGGACTTTATTTCTTAAGTAAAACATGGTTTATACAGAGAAGGTTTTAGATATTATTCACCCAAAGAGCAAATTAAATGATTTTTTTCTCTGTTATTTTAAATTGCATATTATGAACTCAACGATAATAACAAAATATGTTAACATAACAGTCAATCTTAGATGTTCATCCCTCAATGGCAACAAGTTTTACTGAAATTGTTAGGAAATTGGAAATCACAATTGGAATTCCTTTAAATGTACCTTCTCTTCGTAGTATTTAATATCGTGAATTGACATTGACTTCCTTTTACTAGACTCTATTTTTAGGGCAAGCAATTCCTTTTCCAGTTGTTGTATTTCTGTTGAGAGGCGCTGCATTTCTTGAGTACAGTTAAATGTGCAGGATGCTGAGTAGTTGTGCTCTGATATCAACTGAAAATATATTGTAAATCATGAGTAATTTGATGTAAAAGAACTGTTATATTATTAAATTCAAAAATTATTGAAAATGTTTCAGTGTTGGTCATTTGTCATCATTGGTGTTTTAAATGAGCTTTACTTTTTCTTGATCTTGACATTTTGGTGCTTGTGGAATCTGCAACTGGTCCATCTGTGAAGATGACAGGGACTCCTCACTTTTGAGTTTTTTCCTCCTTTGTAAAATAATTAAACTTGAATTATTTTTTTATTCAGTTGTTACTCTGTTTATACATGTACCCTTTTAAAGATTTTTAGTAAAATATTCTCAATTAAACTCCACCCACCCACCATCCAAAAACAAGATGTCGATCATATTTTGAAAAATAATTTCACCTTTTTCTACATTCAGGATCAGAGAAATCCATGGCCTTTCCTTCATTCCATGAAAAATATGCAGGGTCCCCCTCCTTCTTACCATCCTTAAAGTGGCAGGAGCAGATGCGATCATTCTGATCTCCTGATTGGCGATCAGCTCGTCTAAAAATATAATAAAAACAGCTGTTAAACAAAAATTAACCTTGCTACAAATTGCACAATTTTTGTAGTATATATTCTTCATTATTCTTCTGCTATATAATATTGATTACTACGAGATTTAACTTTTTAGCATGTATGTATAAATACTGTATCTGACAATGCAGCATCGTGACATATCGTTACAAGTACCTACCAATTTTGTCAATATATCTACGTTTACTGAGTTTTTTCCCTAGCAGGCCGAAATATCTCCATCATGCCACCAGGGTCAACACTCGTGCATCTCGTAATTAGTGCTGTAATAAACAAACTGATGTGTTTTTTCTCACCTGCATAGTTTTCCCGACAACAATCGCTTCAGCTACTTTCGTTTTTTCTAACCAATGAAAACTGTCCTTACTTTTCTGTTGCGTCATACAATATAATTGCACGCATCACTAAATTGTAGAACACACATCACAAGATTTCGAATATACATCACAAGATTTCGAATATACATCACAAGATTATCGAATATACATCACAAGATTATCGAACATACATCACAAGATTTTGAATATACATTACAAGATATTGAATATAAATCACAAGATTTTGAACATATATCACAAGATTATAGAATATACATCACAAGATTTCGAATATACATCACAAGATATTGAATATACATCACAAGATATTGAATATACATCACAAGATATTGAATATACATCACAAGATATTGAATATACATCACAAGATTGTAGAATATACATCACAAGATTTCGAATATACATCACAAGATATTGAACATACATCACAAGATTATAGAATATACATCACAAGTTTTCGAATATACATCACAAGATTTTGAACATACATCACAAGATTTTGAATATACATCACAAGATTTTGAATATACATCACAAGATTTCGAATATACATCACAAGATTTTGAATATACATCACAAGATTTTGAATATACATCACAAGATTTCGAACATACATCACAAGATTTTGAATATACATCACAAGATTATCGAATATAGCAACGTTTGACATGCCATACTTAATAAAAAGTGTTATTTTTCATTTTTTGCTTATATACAATTAACTCAAGTTATACTGTATAATCTGGATTGGGACAGTTTACGTTTTATAAACCGCTAATTAAGGACAGACGAGACGTTCCTCAATAATATATAATTTTTTCCAAGATTTTGTCATTAAAGAATTACTACTTTAACATGTTTACTCACAAAAAATTGAGGTACCTTACCAGGCATTTGTGCGAGATACCAGAGGGTAGCATTTCTTATACAATCCTTTAGGGAAAAAACTTTTTTAAAAACAATTAGAAACCGGTTTAGAAATCAGAAAGTACTAAGTAATGAAAATTTTGCATAGTTTTCATATATTATGAAGATTTACAAAACAGATATTTGGGGAACGTATCGTCTGACCTAAGAGCATTTTATAGAAAAGCGTGAACTTTTCGTGAAGAGGTTATAACAGTATAACTGGGGTTGCCATTTATTTCATTCCTTATAATTTAATTTTCAATGATTAAGTATAGAAAACAAGACAATACCTCCCTTAAAACGGTTCCAAATTTTTCATATTTTAAACGTAACGTCAAGCGAATTGATACGTTTCTGACGTAAGTTATTGTGAGGTATGCAACCCAGGTTATACAATTTAGATTAATTTTTTATCCAAACAAATGACGCTTTACAACTAAAATAAAATTATGGAGAATAAATGCACACATCAAAACTTCTTAATTTAAAGATAACAACGGATCAGGAGAGCCATTTTTACATAAAAGATGAACATAATAGTTACATGCATAAAAATGTATTTCGGATGAAAAGTATGTTTTCTCAAAGTATAAGAAAACATCAAATTTGTACATTTGTTCCAGTATTCCTTTTTTGAAATAAGAAGGGGCATTTACATTTTTGCGATTTTTATTGCTTCCTTTGCTTTTATGGAGTATGCAAATTTCTGGCTAAATAAATCTGTGTTAAGATCTTTATCTGCATAGAATAAGAAGATAAGAAAGGATTGAATTAATAAACTGCAAACAGGATTGCACGAACTTGAAGTCTGTGCTGTTTTAGTTCATCAACATAGTAAAGATCCACGGCTAAACCCAATATAAGGGTATTTTTTTGTAGAACCAGTAAAAGTATAATTTGTACATATTCTTACACTTTTGATATTTTTTATCGATAGATGGTTATATTAGATACACTCATACACCCATCTTATCCAACATTGAAAATTTCCTGGGGTCTGTGTTTATGACCTCGCAGTTTTGAATTTTTTGGAGAATTTTTTAGATCGATCACTTTCCATTACATTCGTCCTTTTTATTCTTTTCAGTCAATGGTGGATGGGGGTCGTGGGGAACCTGGAGCTGTGATGGAATTCAATGTTCATCTACATCAACATCAGCATCCCGATCCCGATCGTGTAACAACCCCTCCCCTGTTAACGACCCAGACAACTGTGGAGGGTCCACGTCAGACTCGCAGTCCTCTAATTGTGGCTCCGTCGGATGCTACGGTACGTAACGATTGAGAGCGGTTTTAAGGTAATTCCACCCTTCTATGATGTCATTTTTTTGCAAAAAACTGTCAGTAATTTAAATTCATACCCAATAGAACAATATCTTTTGGAAGAATGTTTTTCAATAGGTGTAATGATAAATATTGTTACCAAAAAGAATTTTAAAAGTACGTTTATTTCAATAAATTCTTCAATCTTTGAAAAATGTTGACAAGGGCAATATCCTTCTCAGGTATCTTCATTCAGCCATTTTATTTATTGTACATTTAATGTAAAATAGTTTCCCTAATATTCAAAATTCCAAAGTATCTTATAAATAGCATGAGAAAGATATGGAGATAACGAACAATATTCAATCTCAAAGTCCATAAAAAAAATACAAAATAGGAACAGAGCACACACGGACCTCCGAAATATCAGAGGTGGGATAAGGTGCCATGGAGGAGTGAGCACCCCCTGCTGACCGGTCACACCCGCCGTGTGCTCCTTGTCATGATCGGGAAATAACGGGAAAATCCGTCTTCAATTCAGTGTATAAATAGTGGACTAACAATAAGCATGAAAATAGTCAGTCAGCATTTGACTCAATGATAAATTGTATTTGCTGACAATGTCATTGTTTCGACCATAGAACTTAAGAAATAATGACTTTAAACGAGGCTGTTGATATTCTTCTTTCATCAACTTGCTTGTCATTAATTTACTCCGTTTTAGAAATTGTTCCTACATAGAGCATGCTCTTGCGTATCGAATCAACTGAGATATATATACTCCGTTTGCAGGTGATGAAGGTATATTGCTACATAAGTAAGGGATGTTGACGATAGAAAGTTAAAGTCATCACGTTTATCATATGGCTTGGTTGTTAGATTACCAATAAAATATTTTTCAAGTAAAATATCCAAGTATGAAACAGATGTGTCAGACTCTGTGGTATCATTTATCTCAAGCTCACCAAGATATATCGTATCGACGTAGGTATGGAAATTACCATTGTTAATTGACAATACGTCGTCGATATATCTAAATGTCGAGTTGAAGGCCACAGCAAGTGTTTTCTTCTTTTCACGCATAAGATTTTGCACAAATTCTGATTCATATGAATATAAAAATAGGTCTGCTAATAACAGAGCGCAATTGGTACCCATGGGAATTCCAACAGATTGTTGGAATACCTGGTCTCCAAAATCAACATAGATATTGTCAATCATAAACTCAAGCATCTCTTTGATGTTAACTTCAGAGTACTTGTGTGTGCAATCAGGCCCCGGGATCATGAAACATCTTAAGCTTAAGTCAGAATCTTTATGCTGTACTTAAATTTTGAAGAGGGCAAACAGATTAAAATTGAAACGTGTTTCTATTTTGATTCATAAACATATTGTTATTTGCAAATTTTTAGATCAATTCTATAATAAATAAACATTTTACAGGCATTTGAAAATTAGACTTAAGTCTAAGTATGTTTCATGATCCTGGGGCCAGAATTTGATTTAACAAAATAATTTTGCAAATGACCAATGACCAGGTAAGAAAATTTACGAGTTCCATTTTTATTGAAAAAAACAGCTGTCAATGATATCAAAAAGCCTAGACTTTAATTTATCGTGGGGAATGGTTTTGTGTAAAGTTGAAAAGTCGTAAGTTTTTAAGCTGTTGATTTTGGTAAAATCTTGTGATTTCAAATTGTCCAAAAGTTCTTTGGAATATTTGAGTGTCGACATCTGATTCACACCACTTCTTGAATATATTGTTGCACAGTTTTCTTGAAGTTTTTCCTTCACAACTGTCAGTATCTTAGTGAGAAGTAAAGAAAGAGGTTTGGTTGAACATTTACTGTAATCTGCAATGTATCTTTGTTTGTAAGCATTTTTATGAAGTTTCGGAATCCAGTATATATAGGGGTAGTTCAGATTCATTTTGGCTCTGTGGAATATTAAAAATATTCAAAACAGACATATGATTTTGAAGAATTTCTTCCTTAGAAAGGGAAGTATGAGTGTAAGTAGGATTGCCACTTGTAGAATTAAATCCAAGTTCTTTTAAAATACAATTTATATAATGAGCCTTACAAACGAAGACAATGTTGTTAACCGCTTTGTCGACAGGGACCAGTGCGTACTGATCATGTAATCTATCTAATTCTTATTTTCACTTCTGGATAACTGAACACAGAAGGATAGATGGTTTTCATATTGCCCCTCAATCTTTTAATACGCGACTTTGACATGGATCTGATACATTTAATCCATTCTGACAAGGTGTCAACGTCTTCTTTTTTTAATATCTGGCTCATCGTCTGGCGTAATTTTTCAACAGAATCCAAAATATTTATGAAATTCCGATGCCAGTTGAAGGATCGGGGTTCCCTAAATTTAGGAACTTTTCAAGAACATTTCAATATATTAAAAGAAACTTTTTTCAACACAAGCTAGCACTTATTATAACCAATTTCAACCAATTTTGGGATTTAACATCGATTGGTAAAGGATATACACTGTTAAAAATTGTTATTTTACGGTCCTTGATTGCTCTTTGGATCCTATGAATAATATCAAAATGTAGTCTTTAAAAATCTTCCTCTCTGCTCTCAGAAAATTTACAGGCAAACAAACTGTTGACTAATTGTAGTTAGCAATAACCCTCTACTATAAATGTGAAGTACATGGTCCCCAGAGTCCGATGTTATGGTGCATTTCAATATATTAAAAAACTATGTTATGGTGCTAGGGCCCTGTTATATAGATTAAATAATGCAAGTAAATCATATCTTTGAAAATTTTATCTGCTCGAGGATATTAAACAAGTAAAGCAAATGATGAGCATAAATGTCTCCTCCAAAAGGGATGAATGTCATTGCCGCTGAGTCAGAAGTTTGATGCTTAAGGATGGGTTTTTACTGAATTTGTACATATAGTAAAAATGCATTGTTTTGAAAACATATAGTGAAGTGGCAATTTCAAAAGGTCATTTCTTCTCCTTTTTGTTAAGCAGACAAAATAAGTGCACATAGGCAGTGTATGTAAAGCTTTAATTTCTTTGCTCGTTAATTTATCGTCAGAAGATCTGGTGTTAGGGTGGCCCTCTTTTGAGCCTATAATGAAAAATAAATGACTGTGAAAATGCATAAATTCTTAAAATGCCTTCTTCATCTAAATATAATGGTTCGATTCGCATAAGTGCCTCTTCCGAAATTGGAAATTTATGGGCCCTGGATCAGATGCACTTAATTGGATATTGCATATTAGTTTGGGGTTCTATTGATTGTATATTGTAAGTGATTTAATTTTTTGAAAATCTTCAATTAGTATGTATTACCTGACAATCAGGGCTCTTGTGAAAGGGCTTGTCAGAGTTCAAGTAACAGTGAATACGCATTACTTCTTTGACAATCTTCACTGCCTCTTGCCATATAGAAAGTATACCGTTATGATAAACAATCCTTGGGGGTAATTAAACCAGATATTTGAAATTCATGACCACTTGTTTCAGTGTTCGGGTGTTTGCAAGTGCTTTATTCATTTGTATTCTCCTAAGAGAATTTATTCATCTCTGCTATTAATTAGTAAAATAATATAATCTAAAGATTGATAGAATAAGAGATATATGCAAGATTTTTTCTTGTTCAGTTAAAAGAACACAATGTATGATTATTTTTATTTAGTAAACAGGTATATGTACGGTGCATCTAATTTAAATAAATGTTCTTTTAAAGTTCAAGAGAGGTAAAGTGAGAGGGAATGAGATGGGCATAGAAATAGAGGTGAATGTTTAGTCTGCATGGTAATATTTGACAGTTGAATGCATGCAGATCTATTGCATGAACTGTAATAAGTACCAGACAAATTATTTCGTTGATTCTTGATTTTTTTTCTTATTTTCCCCCTATTTTTAAGGCAACAAAGTTTCTTTGATCAGTGTCATTTTATTTCATTTTATACTTTTACAGTGGCGGGAACCTGGGGTGGTTGGGGTGGCTGGGGCGGATGTTCAGTCACTTGTAATGAGAACGAAGGTCAGAGGTCAAGGACTCGTTCTTGCTCTGGATATGACAATGGCGGTGATTGTTCTGGCGCAAACACACCAACAGGAGCACGCAGTCAAACAGATTATACCAACTGTATTACCACACTTCCCGTTTGCCAGGGTAAGGTCTTTTTTGTTTTTCTTGATATTTGAGCAAATCTCCGGCTTTATTTGACGTAATGAAATGAACAGGTTGGGACTGCTCGCCAAAATGGGATATAATAGCCCGTCTGGGATATGATTTTCCATTTGGATATAAATTTACAGTGCAAACAAAGAAAAATTTTATTTTGCCTAGAAACATAGTAAAGCCGCATCAAAATGCTTCAAACAGAATAACTTTTGACAAGCAATTTTTCCTGCAACCCTACCATTTGTTAGATTGATCCCAAAGAAACGAAGGAAATTTTGAGGGATCAATACCTTAAACAGTGGGCATACAGAAAAACTTTTAAACCAAAATGTCTTCCTTTATAAATATCTTGATACGAATTTTTTGTTGTTTATAGCCAAAAATAAAAAAAAATCGTTTTTGTACTGTAAATTTATATCCAATTTGGGATATTATATCCCAGACGGACTAATATATCCCATTACGGACGAATAGTCCCAACCTGATGAATGCCCAGTTTCAGAAATGGGGCCTCTTTTGTTCACAACTTTTCAATAATTTATATGTCCATTGAGGTCTTGTTGTGCTGTTAATATACTTAATCCAAAATATATTATTGGAAGCTGCAAACTTACCATTTGACTTCTTAGTAGTTTAAATTGACTATGAGGATGCTGGTCCTTCAAATATCCCTTATGAAACCATCCTAAAGCCAATTTTCCAAGAATGTAATGACGCCCTACACATAGCAATTCAAAGTAGTTTGAGTGTAACTTAACATTATTAAATTATATAACTCAAGTTTTCATTTATCTTCTAGTGCTGATAGGGAAAATCACGGAGATGAATCCGACCAAATCACTTACCAGCATCTCCTTTATAATTAAAATGAAATACAAAACGTAATCATTTTGCAGTCCTTTTCCTTTAATTAAAAAGTCTTACAACTGAAACAGATTCTAACTCGTGTCCTGTACAAACCAGACTTGTAAACTTGTGCCTAATGGAGATCATTAACTGTGTACCTTAAGGTAGAATAAACCGACGATATTGCTTATTTGCTATATGAAAAAGAATGGTAAGTAACAGTTAAAAAAATCTAGACAACGCTCAGAATAATTAATGGACAGGATCAGAAAGACATCCACGAGAAAGTCAGACATCCAAGCTATACTAGTAACTACATGTATTCCCTGCCCGTAAAAGAGCATTCCTGTAACTCTGTTGTATTTTCTTTATGTTTATCAAGTAAATGGCGGTTGGTCTAACTGGGGCTCGTGGTCAGCGTGTCCATCCAATTGTTATGGCGCCACTGCTGGCACTATTCTGACAAGAACCAGGACCTGCACCAATCCGACTCCCACAATAACGGGCCTGGACTGCTCGGGCGCAAGCTCAGATACCGCAACCTGTACACAGCGAAACTGCCCGAGTAAGAAAAGTGTACAATGTACATGTAATTAAACTTTGTTTATATGTGCATCCACATACAAGATGCAGTCAGGTAAAATCTTTTTATGATTCCTTTTTGATGATTTAATTATTTTTCTTTTTTACAATAATACAGGTAAAGATCTTTTTGTAGGGTTTTTAATACTTATTAAAACTTTCAACTATTTTCTTTCTCCATCTTTGGGGTAATTTTTAAAAAAACTAATACAAGTTATATTTAAAACTAGTTATTGCTTTCTTGCTTTTCCTTTAGTTGATGGTGCGTGGACTACCTGGTCTAACTGGGCATCGTGTCCATCCAACTGTTGGCCACACAGTACAAGCGTGAGACGAACTAGAACGTGTACAAACCCCTCAAAACAGTACGGCGGAGATGACTGTCCCGGAAGTAGTTATGAAGATGCTACTTGTTATTCCTTGGGTTGTCCAGGTTACTATAAGACATACACAACGTAAACATCACAAAGATTTATTCGACGTTCTTTTTAGAGTGTCTTTAAATTAATGACTTCAAATAGAAGGCCCAAATTGGCCAAAGCTTTAAGTGGACTTTTCTGATCTAAATTTTTCCGTTATTTACCATCTCTTATCTGTAACAGCTAGGTAAAATACTTTCATAAAACGAAAATAACGGGTTATTTCAAAGCACAAATAAGTCCTTGAAGCAAAAGACAACCATCCTACCCTCAACTCCCGGTCTCTACGAGACAGTGCCCTTATTAACATACCGGTACCTATGACCAGTAGAAAGGGTTTCTTTTCTATTCTTAATTCTGTACCCCCATGCATGATACAGGCAAAAGGGTAACAGTTTTACATAGAAATACACACATAAAGATTTCGGGAAGAACACCAGGGTAACACTTTGTAAGTTTGGGTTAATTTTCAATTTTTGTATATAGGGTGGGGTCCTAAAATCATGCAATTTTAGCTCACTTTAAGTGGTTTAATTCTATCTATGTATTTATTTGAAACCTTATTTGACTCAGGTGAGTTTTGTTGCTTTTTCCTTTTGTATTTTATCTTTGCAATTTAATTTTTCCATAAGGAACTGGTAATTTGTAATTGACCAAATGTATTTGTTAATTTTAGTGTTTTAGATACATATATAAAAATAATTTTTGACATTATTAAAGTGGCGTCATAAAAAGTAAATTCGTCTATTATTTCATTCTAAGAGTCGGATTCATTTTATCCTTTCTGAACTTTTATTATTTCGCTCTAAGAGTCGGATTCATTTTATCTTTCTGTACTTTTATCATTTCGCTCTAAGAGTCGGATTCACTTTTTATCTTTCTGTACTTTTATAGTCCATGGAGGATGGGGAAACTGGGGATCTTGGAGTTCATGTACTGTCACTTGTGATTCCGGAAGTAAAAATAGGTCACGTCTCTGTAACAACCCCACACCAGCTAACGGAGGAAACGACTGTCCAAATTCAGCGGACGAATGTATCGAGTGTAACACTCAAAACTGCCAATGTAAGCATGGAGACCTCTTACAAGATTTCAGTAAAAAGCTCTGAAACTTTCTTTAAATCATATCCTTTATGAATAAAATGTGCAGGTAACAAATAGTGTACCATTTAAACAATACAAAATGGAAGCAGAGCAAAGAATGATCAGCAAAAGCAGAGGCGGGCTCAGGTACCATCAAGGAGTAAATATCCCATCTGGACCGGTTACACCCTCCATGTACTCCTAGCCTTGTGATGATCCGGTAAACTAAAAATCCATGGAATTTTCAGTGTGTAAATGATGGCCTAACAATTAATCTCTTGTATAGGAAAATGTAATGTAAATGAAAAACGTCAGTCATCATTTGACCTAATTAAGATAGTATTTGCTGATATTCTGCCATAGAACTTGCTACATAATGACTTCAAAAGATACCTTTGTTTCATTATTATCGTTTACATTAAGTGTGAAAAAAATTAAGTCAGCGTTTGACTTAATGATAGAATTTATTTGCTGACAAGGTCATTGTATCGACCATAGGGCTTTAAATGATACTGCTGATATTTTTGTTTCATCAGCTTGTTTGTCAATAACATTTTAGAAATTGTTTATGCGTACAGCATGCTCTTGCAAATCGAATCAACTGGGAGATTCAATCAACGAATGCAGGTGATAAAGGTACATACATATTGCTGCATACTTATTAGGTTCCGAAGCTGACGATTGAAAAGTTAAAGTTATCACGTTTATCATAAATCTTGGTTGTTAGATTACCATTAACGTCGTTTTCTAGTTGAATATTCATATATAAAACAGATGTTTCAGACTCTGTGGTATTTTTATTTCATGCTCACCAGGATGTATCATTTCGACCTAAGAATGGGAAAAAATCTTTGTTAATTGACAAAACGTCGTCGACATACCCGTATTTATATGTTGAGGTGAAAGCCAATGTTTTCTTCTTTTCGTGTATAAGGTTTTGAACAAAACCTGCTTCATATGAATGCAAAAATATGTAGGCTGATAACGGGGTGTAATTGGTACCAATGGAAATTTCAGTAGATTGTTTGAAGATCTGGTATCCCAAACCACATACATGTAGATATATTGTCAATCAGAAACTCAAGGATCTTTTAAATATTAACTTTAGAGTCTTGTTTGTACAATCAGAATATTTTTAACGAAATAATTCTCCAAATTACCATTGATAAGGTAAGTAAATTTATGAACCCCATCAAAAAAATGCAGCTGTCAATGATTCCAAGAAGCCTGGACTTTAGTAATTGTTAAATTCTTTTAAATGTCATTAAACAAACACATTTGATATTCCTTCTTGGCTTACTCCGTCTTGAATGTTTTGGCTCCGCAAACCCTTTGAAGATGATGTCGTTGAAAATGAATGTTTTAATACTGTTGTTCTCTATTGTACAAATAAATAGACAAATATGACGGTTAATTTGAAAATCAAAATTTTAAGAATCATAACAAATTTGGAATTCGAATACATTTTGTATAATCAGTTATTTTAAATTGTAATAGTTTTTCTTGAATTTAATTCATCCTTTACTTGATTGATCTAAAATATTTAGGATAAGATTTATAGCATGCAAATTTTGCTTTTTTTCTTATTTACGACAATTAATTATGTTGATTACTTTTTAACATAACTTTTTAGTTTGTCTGGTACGTGACCACTTCATGAAAAGTACAGCGGATTCCCACGCCTCGTCTGATACGTCACTGACCGGTAAGTCGCCTTCCTACTAATTTACTTGTTATATCTATACACAAGACAAACCAGTACGTACATGTAACCTATATACCAGGTCAATAATTATAATGACCAATATGAAGCTGGCGTACTGGTGTCAAGAGAACAGACGGTCTATGAAAGAGCTACACACTAGTATACTAGAAGGCTGGTTTTCGTCATCAGAAGGACCAATTAGTACTCGAGTCATATTGACGCTACAGTATTACAACAGACTGTCCTGAATCATGTGTAGCCTACAGACTACATACTGGTGTCCCTACATGAGATGGCTTGAAATTATAAAATGTAGTAAGATACTATGAATCTGCACATCAACTGCGTTAACTCACAAGTTATTAGACAAGACATACTTAACTATACTATACTATACTGTACTATACTATACTATACTATACTATACTATACTATACTATACTATACTATACTATACTATACTATTATACACTTATCAACTATACTATACTATACCATGAAGTTCATCATCAGAAGGTTGTATGTTACTACTATACACACATGCAAGACAATTAGCCAACATACCATAATCAATAGTCTACATAATATGAAAAGTAGCCTACACACAATGATCAGTAGGCAACATACTCAAGGCAGAGAAGCCATCATACTGCGGACAGTATTTCACATGCTATAAACAGTAGTTACATACTATAATACAGTATACTACATGATATAGACAGTAGACTACAAATTAGGAAAACTGGCTACAAACTTTTTACATTAATACTATAGAAAGAAACCAAAATACTATAGACAGTAGCCAACATATTATAGACAAAAGGCAATATAATATAGATAGAAGGCAACATATACTATAGACAGCAGGCAACATGCTATAGACAGTAGCCAACATACTTTAAACATCAGCCAACATACTATAGACAGTAGCCAACATACTACAAGTATTAACAAAAGAAGATATAATTACAGATAGTTGCCAACACGCTTACGGCTATAGACTGTATTCCTTCAGATGGGACACAATTTTCTTTTTATTTCAGACAAATATTTCCTGATGCCAAACACGGACAATTCGATCAAGTGTTGTGGGTTGATTTCACATTGGGAATTTTATCCAAAGGCAGAGGGCACTATATTTTTCCAGATTTGGGAAAGATTAAGTTCGACCTCATATAAACTCATTGGCTCAAACCAAGTTGATGTTCCAGGTACTGCTTCAATAATTTTGATAAAATTGATGAAATGAAACTTTTATACGTCAAGCTGCTTGTCACATTAAAACGGGATGTGAAACTGTACACGAGCAAACTGGTGTTTGTTTCCAAATAGAGTATACACCTCTTTTGTTGGAACTTAATTTTTGTTTATGGTTTTAGCTTCTTTCCACTTAATATTAATAATAACAAGTTTTATGCTAAAAAATGTTTTCAAATCAGACTACTACTAATTAAGTACTTTTGTGATTTAGCCTCTGCAGTGAACACTGTGTATAGACATGCGGTACCAACAGCTAACAGAATAGCAGTTATCGATGGTTATCGCATTGGATGGTAAATGTTTTCAAACATACACAAATAACACTGATTTTGATTCTTATCTTTTATTGCGTAAAAGAAATGAGGTTTGGAAATGAAAGTAAAGTTAGAAATGTCAAACATATAATCGCACAGACTATTTATGTAAAAACAAGAAAATCTACCTCATACTGAAGGATGCTCATGTTTATGTGCCTTTACATGAACAAGTATCTCTTAATTAAGAAAGGAAAAATCACATATTCAGTATAGTGTTGTATATAATCTTTACTAAAAAGAATGTTCGCGAGCAGACCACCTCGTTTAAATAAAGTTTATATTGTTTAATTAAAAGTGTTTTATGGTATATTTTATCATGTTTATGGGCACTAAACTATTTTGCTATTACAAATAGGTATTGTAACACAAGCAATATGATTCCATACACAACATGCAGTTCCTCTCTCACTAACAACAAATGCACCACGGGAGAACCTTCCTGGAAGTCTTGTAACCAGGATTCTTATTGGTCAAAGTCATTTACGGAAGTCGCTGTCGGGAGCACACAGACATGGAGTTCATATACTCAGGCTACATACAGATACACAGCCATAACATACGCAACAGTTGACAGTAAGCGTATTTTATCATTTTATTGTTTGTCAAATTTAAAAAAAATGTTACTTATAACTTGTATTTCAATATTTCACAGATACGGATCCTATATTTAACATGAGCCTTGTTAAAGTGGCTATCGCTGATCACACAGCTATTGGTACCAGCGTCATGCCATTCACCTTTACCGATGTGGATTTTGCTGACTTCTATATCTACACTGGCTATCCCAACACTCACACCTACTTCCGCTATGATACGTCTGATCGTAAGCAATCTCTAAGAACAATTTTAAAATCTCGGCAAATCTAATGCACAAAGTGTTAAGTTACAGATGTACATATACGTTGTATATTCTTACTAATTGATAAATAAAAAGAAACTATATATTTTCCATTTACAAACATGCATTTATTTCTTTCTTCCTTAAATATAGAATATGTTTAACCAGAAAATGAGTACTTATACAAGCTTAGCTTTAGAATCCTACCTTTACTTTTTGCTGACATTTCCAACTATGTTCTGAATACGCAAGAACATGGAATAAGATGACGGCCATTTATACTTTGTATTGTTATTTTTTCAAACGTTATTTAAACAAGTAAAATTAAAAGATCGAAAAAATTTGTTAATATTTAGTGACAATCAAAGTAAAAAGTACTTTGCCTCATGCTGTCGGTACGGCGGAGACTGTTCATACTTACGTCATCAAAGCCAAAGACTCATGCGACAATGCCGTCACAGGAACAGTTACCATAACAACCTTTAATGGTGTAAGTTATATTAATTACTGTATTGCAATGAATGTTTTTATTAGAATGAAAATACAACAAACATTCAAAGATCATAATGCAACTTTGAATTCGCTGAAAACCATTTAAAATGAATACTTATTTTAATTTAATAAATGTCGTTGTCAGCCTCCTGAGTTTTCTAACTTACCTAACCACGTGGAGCTGATAGAGGGGATCCAGGAAGAACACACGCTGTTTACCCTGACCGTCACTGACCCCTCCCCCGACAGCGTGACGTGTGTGATGCAATCCGTCCTCCCCTCCGACAAAATGTCAACATTCTCCTTCAATCCAGCAAGTGAGTATCCCTGAGATATATTTATGTTAAACACACGATGTTAGAGTTTTACAATTTCACTAAAATATATTGGGAATATATGAATAAAAGAGTATTTTCCATTGAATTAATTTAGAATATATATATTTTTTTTATTTATATTAAAAAGTGAATAAGAAGGTAATCTAGGATTGCTTCCATATCTGAATGGATTGCTTCTATATCTGAATGGGTTGCTATCAAGCTCTTTTTTGAATACTTAGCGTTAATCATTTTGTTTGTTAATTCTTCTCTAGCGAAGGAGTTGAACGTCAGAGCCAATCAGAACATTTCTCTGTCGGACATCACTAACTTTGAGATTTGGTTTGAGTGTACTGATGGAACAGACAACTCCACCAGCTTCCTCACCGTACAGGTCGTCAAGTTCGACACTTCTGACGACACCCAGGTACAGCCAAGTAAGTATCTCACAAAAACAGTTGTGGATATAAGGGGAGCGGAGGAGCATCAAAAGGTGAATGTATTGTATTATTAGTTTATTACTCTCGTCATTCAAAGGTGTCGAATATTTAGTCATAAAAGACCGATTCTTCATTAAAAATAAACATGCACTGTGGTTATTTATCGACAAAATTACTTCATTACAAATTACTCTAAATCTACATACAGGCTCTATGAACTGAAATTAAAGGAATGTTCCTCATCCACTAGAGTGAAAACATTTATAAAGTCCTTAGAAAAAAGGCCTTCAAAGAAACACGAAATTTCGTTGGAATTTTGTATAACGCTTATTGTGTTCCTCTTTGTAGCCGCCTATTTTTATATTGATTTGAATATGTTCAAAACCTTTAAAGTGAAGAAGAATGAAGGTTATGGAAATAACGAATAATATTTACTATCAAAGTCCATAAAACAATACAAAATAGGAGCACAGAAAATACGGACCTCCAAAACATCAGAGATGGGATCAGGTGCTATGGAGGAGTGAACATTCCCTGCCGACCGGTCACACCTGCCGTGTGCTCCTTGTCATGATGGGGAAATGACGGGAAAATCCGTCGTCAATAAGTCTGAAATCGTCAGTCAGCATTTGACTTAATGATAAAATGTATTTGTTGAAATAATAGGACAAAACAATATATTCTTGTTTCATCAACTTATTTGTCAATAATTTACCTCAGAAATTCTTCACACGCATTTGCATATCAATGATAAAATGTATTGTGTTTGTCATGATTGGGAAATAACATCCGGTCAATTCAGTGTATAAATAATGGACTAACAATGGGCACCATAGAACTTAATTTGTATTTGCTGACACGGTCATGATGACTTTAAACGAGACTGTTGATATTCTTATTTCATCAACTTATTTGTCAATAATTTACCTCGTTTAAGAAATTCTTCATACGTAGAGCATGTTCTTGCATATCGAATCAACTGAGAGATATAAACTCCGTATGCAGGTGATGAAGGTATAATGCTGCACAAGTAAGGGAAGTTGACGATAGAAAAGTTAAAGTCATCACGTTTATCATAGAGCTTGATTGTTAGATAACCATTAACGTCTTTTCAAAGTAAAATATCCAAGTATGAAACAGATGTGTCAGACTCTGTGGTATCTTTTATCTCAAGCTCACCAGGATATATCATATCGACATACGAATGGAAATTACCATTGTTGATTGACAGTACGTCGTCGATATATCTAAATTTGAGTTGAAGGTCACAGCAAGTGTTTTCTTCTTTTAACGTACAAGATTTTGCACAAACTTTGCCCTATATGAAAAAAAATATAGTTCTGCTAATAACAGAGCGCAATTGGTACCCATGGGAATTCCAATAGATTGTTGGAAGACCTGGTATCCAAAAACCACATAGATATTGTCAATCAGAAACTTAAGCATCTTTTTGATGTCAGCTTCAGAGTACTTGTGTGTACAACCAGAATGCGTTTTTTTTTTTACAAAATAATTTTCAAAATGACCAATGACCAGGTAAGTAAATTTACGAGTTCCATTTTTAAGCAGTTGTCCATGATATCAAAAGCCTGGACTTTACTTTATCGTGGGGGAATGGTTTTGTATCAAGTTGAAAAGTCGTTAGTGTTCAAGCTGTTGATTTTATTAAAAATCTTGCGATTTCAAATTTTCCAAAAGTTCTTTGGAATTTTTGAGTATCCACATCTGATTGACACCACTTCTTGATAATATTATTGCACAGTACTCTTGAAGGTTTACTTTCACTACTGTCAATATCTTAGTGAGGAGTAAAGAAAGAGGCTTGGCTGAAAATGTACTGGAACCCGCAATGTATCTTTGTAAGGATTCCAAAGTTATGGAATCCAATATATAATTATATATATGTTAGTTCAAAATCATTTTGGTTCTTTGGGATATTAAAAATATTCAAAACTGACATATGATTTTGAAGAATTTCTTCTTTAGAAAGGGTACTATAAGTCTAAGTTCGATTACCACTTGTAGAATTAAATCCAAGTTCTTCTATAATACAATTTATATTATGACAAACAAGTAGGTATATGTACTGATCATGTAATCCATCTAGCTCTTTTTTCACGTCTGGATTATTGAATACAGAATGATAGATGGTTCTCATATTGCTCCTCAATCTTTTAATACGCGATTTTATCATTGGATCTGATGTATTTAATCCACCTGATCCCACCTCTGATGTTTTGGATGTGTGTGTGTGCTCTGCTCCTGTTTTGTATTGTTTCATGGACTTTTGATCTTGAATACTGTTCGTTATCTCCTTATATTTCATTCTGACAAAGTGTCAACGTCTTTACATGCCGTATTAGTGGAAATTTTAGCGAAACGCAAATTTAGTGATTTGTCCTTAAAAATATGTATTTTGTTTTTAGCGATAAGTAATTTTAGCGATTTTCAAATGCTAACAAAAGAAGTAATCATAAATAAAACGCTACAAATTTTTAGCGATATTTAATTTTAGCGATCTCAACAGCCTCGCTGATAATGCCAAAATTAAATCCTGATTAAATATATTAAATTAAATATATCTGGCCCATCGACTGGCGTAATTTTCAAGTGAAAAAGAAATCCTTTTATGTGCCCTTTAACTCGACATTCTGATATTATTGTTATAAGCAAACCTATTTTTGCATTCATATGAAGAGGAATTTTTTAAAAATCTTTTACGTGAAAAGAAGAAAACTCTTTTTGTGGCCTTCAACACAACATTTAGGTAAACGACAACGTATTGTCAATTAATTTCCATTCTTAAGTCGACAGGATATATCCAAGTGAGTTTAAAATTAAAGATACCACAGAGTCTGACACATCTGTATCATATTGGGATATTTTACTAGAAAAAAAAAGCGTTAATGGTTATCTTGCAATCAAGCTTTAGGAAAAAATGTTATGACTTTAACTTTTAATCGTCATCTTCCCTTACTCATGCAGCAATATACCTTTGTCACCTGCATACAGAGTTTATATCTTTCATTTGATTCGATATTGAATGATATATTCTACGAATGAACAATTTCTAAAACGAGGTAAATTATTGACAAAAAATTGATGAAGGAAGAAGACCAGCAGTCTCGTTTAAAGTCATCATTTCGACATTTCTACGGTCGATACAATGACCTTGTCAGCAAATTCAATTGACCATTAATGCTGGCTAACTTTTTTTAAATACTGATGGCCATTATTTACCCACTGAGTTGTCCATGGATTTTTCCGTTTTTCTCCAGAACTTTACAAGAAGCATACGGCGGGTGTGACTGTTCGGCAGGGGATGCTCACTCCGCCATGGTATCTGATCCCACCTCTGATTTTATTCGGAGATCGTGGTTGCTCTGCTACAATTTTTCATTGTTTGTTATTTCCATATATTTCATTGACAGCGTTTTATCAATAAACTGTTATTAAAGAAAACATGCATACTAGTATGTTAATTCGATATATCCCAGAGAACGTGAAATCAAATCATTAAAAAGTTCATTATTTGTAGTTGACTACATCAATGCTGTGTTTTAAGGACAGGTAACTCATGTATGAAAAATGACCAACTAAGTGCCGATTTATGAGTTATCGTTTATAAGAATGACATATAGGCTGCTTCAGCAATGGTATTGTTATATTCAGAAAAGGGTTCCTCTTTTAACATAATATTTATGATACTGTTTACCAAAAAATGTACGATTTTTTTATGTTGGCATATTCTTTTGTTTATTTATATCTCCCATCTTAAATAATATGGCGACCTATAAATTTTTGGAAACAACTTTATTAAATGAGAAATACCTTAAAGGATATCTTGTTTTACATCGATTGCTGTTCGTTATCTTCTTCTTAATTATCTCTCTTTATTGCATAATGCACCCATATACTTGTACTTTATGGTAGCGAAAAACATTTAAGAAGAGATTCTTTATTTTTCAGCTTTTTTCTCCGTGACGGCCATGGTGACAGCCGGCGGGTTGGCGGTTAGCCTGACTTTCGTTATTGCCATTTATGTACTGGTCATTTAGCGACACTTAAAAGTATATCTGCTTATATGTCTTATATATTGAGGTGTAAGGAATTTAAAAGACCATATTTTTCTTTCCTCATCACAATTGTACAACTTTAAATAGAAATGGTAAAATGCGTTTGAAAACTAGCAGGGACTATATTTTTGGCGGAATGGTGGCGTATGAAAATATCTTCTTTTCTGCCTCTCAAAATTATAATAGCACAATGAATTTAGTTATAATTTTTACACAAGTGAAGACTTGGAGAAATTTTCAAATGTAAGTTAAATTAATAATGAGGGACTAAACTTTCAAAATATATCAAATAAATATGATTTCCCAAACAAACTAGAACTTTGTTAGCTATTAAACGTTTCCTATCAAAGTGCAGATTTGAGCCAAAAATACATAAAAAAGTATTTTTTCTCTCGTAGTAAACGATCAAAACATTTTGTTTTTGTATCATTTTGTACATTTATAAGATTACTTTATTATATGTGAAAATAAGAAAAAGTTATATATAGGAAGCATATGAAAATAACTAATATATCCTAAAAAATTAAGAAAAACAGAGAAAATTCGGATCAGCCAATATCCAGAAAGTTAAATTATTTATGTAAATTTGGTAATATCATGCTATAGACCCGATGTAGTAATATCTTTTTATGCAAACAGAACAATCTTTAAACTTTTGAAATAGAAGTAGGTATCACATGATTAATTGGCAACAGTATTTTTTTATTCTTAATGTCAAGGAAAAAGATAATGACCTTGACCTGACTTTGCCTCTAATATAAAACGGTCAAATTAAATTTCACTGATACTATCACTTACTGATATTGTCTTCTTGATTCTCTGAAAATTTCATTAATTTTTAAATATTAGAAATATGAGAAGAATCCTACCTTAAGGAAATCAAGCCGCTGTAATTATCCTATGTTCATTCAATCATTATACGAGGGCCGTTCAAAAATTACGCGGACTTGTCGCACAGAAGAAATTTTTGACGACATAATCGGGCAAAATTTCACAAATAATATAAAAGAATCTTTACTTATATGGTCTTCAAAATTTCATATCAAAATATTGTAAATTGGTATTAATTTTGAGTGATTTTTCAGGACATACCACTAAGTCACGGCGCAGCAAAATCTTCGACGTCACAAGAATTATAAAAAATATGTGATTGAGCTTTCATCTTCTCAATATTTTCCCTTGAGTACCTGTATAGTTTGAGTTACCTTATCTACTCAACATCAAAACACCATTTCTTGTCAAGCTTAAAATCTATTAAACATGTAAAGAATATTCTTTTTTCTTTTTTTGTTTTAAAACCAAAAACTACTTATGAGATATAGTGTGATATTGGTGACTCTCAATCACGTTCTTTACAGTCCGAACTTTTCGTCTATAATCTTCTTCCCGTCCTCCTGTATAGCCTTTTTACAGAGGTCTAACTGTCTAAAATTTCAATTTGCTATTTGTGGGCGAATGTCACGAGTAGCCTAGTTTACTACATGTTTTATTATGCATATTTTGGATCTATGTTGCCGATATCTCGAGCATTACACATATTTTAACAAAAAAGTGGTGCGCCGTCAATTCAGGAGACGTCATTTTCACAGTCCTTTTCACGGGAATCGCATCAGAGAAAAATCACTATATTTCTGTTAGTACTTCAAATATTACGTCCGAAATCTAAATACATAATAATAGAACTATTTAAAGGTACATTTGAGAAAATTGTTGAAAAATATCGCGAATTTTAGAAAATCAATGAGATAATTTTTTGAATCCGCATGCTTTTGCTTCAATTTTTTTGTCGTGCGCCGTACCTCTCCATCAACGATATCAACATACTGATAATTTTAGTAGAATTTTTTTAAAATACAGAAATTTTGCCCAAATTTATTGGAATCTTTAAGAAACATATTTCTGTGAAATTTTATAACTATATGACGTATAATAGCACAGTTAATTTTTGAACGGCCCTCGTATCTTGTTTTCTTGTGAATTCCTATATAAGCTCTGTTTTTTAATAAATCTTGAATTTGATAATTTTTTTTTCATCATTATTTTTACTTTTTAGGTCACTTGTATGGTACGCCAAATTCACAAAAATGAACTAAACATAGTTTCTTTAAGGAATAACTGTCTTATTTTTCGAATTCATGAAGTGATCAATGGATTGGCTTGTGTGATAATTTGCATAAACGCCGAAGGTGTAAATCATAGTTAAAGCGATAATCTATGTTTCAGAACCGTAAACTTTTCTTAACACCGAAAACAATTATTTGCAATTCCAAAACATATATTACCTGATAAAAACAGTTTCACGATTTGTAAACTATGATTTACAACTCTTATCTATAGTTAACGGTCTGATAATTATAGTTTCAAGATTTGTGAAACTACGATTAACAAGTCTTAACTATAGTTCACGTTTTTAAATTATAGTTTACAGACGTGATTCTATGTTTATCAACAAAATCTATTGTCAACGTTTTATTACAGACAGAAAAACTTAGATGAACATCCGTAAACTAACCTTTAAATATAGTTTTACAGTTTTACAGATGAAAACTATAGTTAACGAATTGTTAACTATAGTTCACTGTTTGTTAACTATGGTTTACAGTCGATAAACCGAGTTTTCCGACTATGAAACTATGTTTAGCTCATTTTTGTGAATTTGGAGTGCCATACACCTGTGTAAACTCACGTGACCTATTGCTATGTGTTTTCGTCCGTCGTCGTGCATTAACATTTAAACATTTTCAACTTCTTCTCTGCAACCGCTCAACCAATTTCAACCAATTTTGGCATAAAGCATGTCTGGGTGAAGGGAAACAAATCGTGAATTTCATGGTCCCTGCTCTACAGGGGCCTGAGGGGTGGGGACAAGAACACTAGAATTAAAATTAAAAATAATTTAAAATCTTTAAAAAAGCTTTTTCTTTACTCTTGAACATCTAGCAGTGAAACTGTTGCCATGATTATAATTAGCAATGAGACCTCTATCAAAATTGTGAAATTCATGGTCCTGGGGTCAGGGGTTTTAGTGCTAGGGAAAGGCTAAAAAAAATATAGATTATATAGTAAATGCATAATTTCTTTCAAAATCTTCTTCTATGCTCCTGGGCATTAAATAAACTAACCAAGTATATAGTTATATCAAATAATGCTGATTCATCCAAAATTGTAAATTTCATAGCCCCAGGGTCAGGTGTTCTTGGGTCTAGGACGGGGCCCTATTGATTATGTAGTGAAAATACATTTTTTATTTGAAAATCTTTTTCTCTGCTCCAGGGTATCAAATAAACTAGCCCCCCCCCCCCCCCGCGCCCGGTTTTTCAGGTTTGGAAAAGGCGTTTACCTTTGTTTGTTTTTTGCATGTCAAGCAATTTCTGGCCTGGATTTTTTTTTATTAGGGTGGACCCCCACCCCTTCTGGAAAAATTCCACGCCTGTATATATATAAATTACATTATGCAAAAATACAAAATTACATTCTGAAAATACTTATGTTTGATAAATGATAAATTCATGCATGAACTATTTTGCGCCAAATCCAATTGGTGAGTGGCTTATGAGCAAATAAATCGTTGAAACCGTAAAGAAACTTACAGTGTAGGAATACAAGGATATGACTAAGTTGTACCCCTGTACAATATGTGGTGGCATCTTGTCAAGGTATGCGTGGTTACCTTGTGCATTTTTACCGACACGGATAATGGTTTCATATGCAATTTAGGCACTCTAAATGGCCATAAGATTGCTCAAATTCAATTTCAGTCACCCCCACGCCTCCTGCATGCTCTGGGCTCCAAGGCCCCCTAATGGTTTTCTTAATTTCTTAGAAAAGCAGTACCCCCTCCCCTTTAAAAAAAACCTGGATTAATCGCTGTCCTACGTTCCGTCACCTTATTTTTGAGCAAAAAAAAAGATCTGGGTAACATACAGTGTACATCTTGCCTTAATTTCTTTTCTTATACAATAAATTACTCACTTCATTCCATAAAATGTAAGCACAGGGTCAATCCGAGAGAAAAAATGAGTGCACAGAGTATGGAATCCCCCAGCTATTATATATTTCGATATACGATTCCATTACCGATAATATATTTTATAATATATTCCTAAATCTGCCAATTAGATGCATGTACACAATTTTGCGGGATTTACGTTCAGGACTATGAAAGTACACAAATATGACAGAAAAACTTGCGCGCCATCTAACGTTAATTCAGGTAATGCCTGTTTTTTACACGCCATCTAGCGTCAATTCAGCGAATAATTGTTGATTTTGCATCGGTGATCGTTGGTTTTGCCTCGGAGTCTGTTAATTTTGCAAACGAGCTTGTTGATTTGGTTTTAAGGTGGTCTGTTTTGTTTAAACAAGAGGACCACGGGCCTTATAGGTCACCTGAGTATCATGTAACAACTCTCCAACAATTGAATTTGTTCGTGTTTTAAACCAGAGGCCATGAAATTCACAACTTTGAAAGAGACACCATTGCTTATCATAATTATACACTTAGCATGCTTACTCTAGCTACTTAAAACCAAGAGGTACGTCAGAGTAACAAAGAGAAAATGCACTTTCACTTTATAACCAGTTGTGCACCCCACCGCAAAGGAACCACTGACCCTGGGACAAAAATTTTGGAACTTTTATCATGAGTTTTATTTCATCATAAATGGTTGATTAATACCAAAGAGCAGATATCAAAGCATTAATTTATTTTCAGACTATGTAACCCCCCCCCCCCATACCCCTGACCCAGGGGGCAAAAATTTAACCACTTTGCTAGATGCACCTTTCTTCATCATAAATATATATATACTTGGATCATTGGCATAATACGCAGAAACAAATTAAAAGATTTTCAAAAAATTAATGTATTTTCACCATATAATCTAAAGAGCACCCTACCCTACACCAAATGGCAAAACCCCTGAAACAGGGGCCATGAAATTCACAATTATGGAAGAGGCACTTTTATCCATCATAACTATGTACTTAGTTAGTTTATTTAATACCCAGGAGCAGAGAAGATTATCAAAGAATTAATGGATTTTCACTATATAATTAATAGAGCCCCACCCTAACACCAGAACCCCTGACCTTCGGGCCATAAAATTCATAATTTTGTAAGAGGCACTCTTACTCATCATAACTATGTGCTTGGTTAGTTAATTTAATACCCAGGAGCAGAGGAGAACGTTTTCAAAGAATTAATTCATTTTCACTATATAATCAATAAAGCCCCGCCCTGACACCAGAACCCCTGACCCTGGGGCCATAAAATTCACAATTTTCGGAGAGGCACTCTTGCTCATCATAACTATGTACTTAGTTAGCTTATTTAATACCCATGAGTAGAGAAGAAGATTTTCAAAGAAATAATGCATTTTCACTATATAATCTATATAGTCCCGCCCTAGCACTAGAACCCCTGACCCTGGGGCCATAAATTTCACAAGTTTGGTAGAGGACTCGATGCTCATTATAATCATGTCAACAGTTTGACTGCTTGATGTCCAGGAGTAAAGAAGATTTTTAAAGATTGCATTAATTTTAGTGCTTTTGGCCCCATCCCTCAGGCCCCAGGGGGCAGGGACCATGAAATTAACGTTTTTTGTTTCCCTTTACCCGTATATGCTTTGTGCCAAATTTGGTTGTAATTGGTTGAGCGGTTGCAGAGAAAAAGCTGAAAATGTTCAAATGTTAACACACGACGCACACCGCACGAAGACAGACGGAAACGGATAGCAATAGATCACCTAAGTTTACTCAGGTGACCTAAAAAGGCCATGGCAACGTTATTTAATTCACAATGAAATAGTTAACGTACAATCTATCTATACACAGAATGCTAGACCTTGAAATTTTCCCAGAATGCCCGACCATGAAGCTTAGCATGCGTACTCCTGAAATATGCACTAAAGTAGTTGCTAGCGCTAGAGTGCCAATCTCTACCCATGATTATCGTTCCACTTATACTTTAGCGAAACGTAATACGCCTTCTGGTGAGAGATTGCTCGCGAACGCTAGCAGTAACTATTAATCTCTTGGTAGGTCACCTCAATAAAGTTGTTAGCAGCTAATATTATACTTTCATGTATATTAGCTGAATTTGATTGGCCGAAAAACATTTGTTAAAAACACTGTTACCCTCTAATAATGAAGCCACGCCTTCCAGCGTAGCAACGGTCAACATTGCTTGACGACGGGTGATATTCCAAAAAATGGCGACTGCGCAGAATTTATGCGCGCACGGTTCACTGTTATAACCGGTATTTATTTGTCTAAAACATTCAATATGAAATAATAAATATTGCATGTAGTTGAGTGTAACACTGAAAATTTTCACCCCAAGAAAACAAAAATCAACCTCGGCTGCGCCTCGGTTGACAATGGTTTTCTTGGGGTGAAAATTTTTAATGTTGCGCCTCGGTTGACAATCTTATGGTTTTCGAGGGGTGAAAATTTTTAAGGTTACACTGAACTACAAACGATATTTATGACGTTTTCAGAGTCCCTGTTTAAAGTTTTTGGTGCAGATTTCTTTTCAAATACTTCCATGTCCTCTTTTAATCATAAATTCATGGACAACAATGCTTCTAACTGTATGTTTCATTTCAAAGATAATTACATACAGTATTACATACATATTCTTAGTGTGTGAGGAACACTTTAAAAGTGTTTTACCAGGAAAACTTTAGAAATAAGTCTGCAAAATTCAGAACAAGTAACAATCGTCTTCCAATAAAGATGGATAATTTGGAATGTCGAAAAAAATATACAAGTGAGTAAGCAAGTTAATTCTTTATTTCCATTTAAAAACTCTATAAGGATATGAAAACAACATCAAACATAAATAAGAAAATAAACAAACAACAGATACTTGTAGGACAAGAGATCCAAAAGATAGATATGCACGTAACAAAGTTTGAGACATCAATCATAAATACGAGGCCCAAGGGCCTTGAATCGCTCTTCTGATAAATTGTACAATCTATCACTTCTATTAGAAGCCTCCAACTCTTTTAGTATCATGACCCAAAATGCATCAACTTACAAAGTTTGATAATATTTAGCAAGTTAAGACTGAAGATACTATAATTTAATTATAAATAAAATACCATAAGTAGGTCACAGTGACCTACCTTTTGATTGAAATTTTCTGAGGACTCAAGATACATTAACTGACAAAGACTGATGATTCTAATTGAATAAGTACCTGAGATATTCAAAAGCAAAAGTAGGTCATCATGACCTACTTTTTGTCAACATTCTCTGAGAACCCAAAATGCATCATCTGAAAAAGTTTGACGATTCTAAGCCAATTAGTACCAGAGATAATTAAATATAGCCATCAAATGTCAAAAGTAGGTCATGGTGACCTACTTTTTGGTCGACGTTATCCAAAAACCCAAGATGCCTAAACTGACAAAATTTTATGATTCTAAGCCAATAAGTACCTGAGATATTCAAAAGTATGTCACCGTGACCTACTTCTTGTTGGACATTCAATGAAACCGCAAGATGCCTCAACTGACAAAGTTTGATGATTCCGAGCCAATAAGTACCAGATATAATTAAATATAGCCATAAAATGTCAAAGTAGGTCACAGTGACCTACTTTTTGGTCAACGTTCTCCGAAAACCCAAGGTGTCTAAACTGACAAAGTTTGATGATTCTAAGCTAATACGTACCTGAGATATTCAAAAGTAGGTCACCTTGACCTACTTTTTGGTCTACATTCTCCGAAAACCCAAGATGCCTCAACTGACAAAGTTTGATCATTCTTAGCCAATAAGTGCCTGAGATACTTAAATATAGCCATAAATGTCAACTTTTTGCCTGACAATCTCCGAAAACCCAAGATGCATCAACTGACAAAGTTTGATGATTTTAGGTCAATAAGTACCAGAGATACTTAATTATAGTCACAAAATATCAAAAGTAGGTCACCATGACCTACTTTTTGGTCGTCACTCTCCGAAAACCCAAGATGCATCAACTCACAAAGTTTGATGATTCTAAGCCAAAATGTACCTAATATACTTAAATATAGCCATAAAATTTCGAAAGTAGGTCATCGTGACCTACATTTTGGTCGACATTTTTTAAAGACCCAAGATGCATCTACTGACCAAGTTTGATGATCATAGGTCTGAAGGTAATCAAAATATGCTTTTTAAACAATTTGAAAACAAATGTCGGCAAAATTCAAAAAGTAGGTCACAGTGACCTACTTTTTCATAAATATGTTTTAAAGTCCCAAGGTGCATCAAAGTACAAGATTTGATGATTCTAAACCTCCCAGTGTCTGAAATAATGGGATTAAATTTTTTTAAAAGGATAAGTCATAAAGTTCAAAAAGTAGGTCACGGTGATCTACTTTTAAGTTGACATTGCTTGAAGACCCAAGATGCATCAACTGACAAAGTTTGATGATCATAGGCCTTAAAGTGTCCAAAATATGCCTACAAATTTTTTTGAAAACAAATCCCCGTCATAAAGTTAAAAAGTAGGTCACAGTGACCTACTTTTGAGTTAACATGATGTGAAGTCCTAAGGTGCATGAACTTGCAAGATTTGATGATCCTAGTCCTTGTAGTAAGCAAAATATACATGTTTTTATTAATTGTAAATTTAGGTCAACTTTGAAGTGACCTTGAGACCACGCCCTTTGCCCCAGGGTAATTCCCCGTGCAAATTTTAACCTTCGACATATCCTATTCCTTGTTTGTAAGTTTGGTGAAAATCTGCCTGGTGGTTATGGAGAAGAAGATTTTTTAGCAACCAGTACTTTTGGTTTTGTTTTCCTAATTATCTTCCCTTGTTTAAGGGTCCCAACCCTTATTTAAGGAATAACTGTTTTTATTTTTGAAATTTGAGGTCAACTTTGAAGTGACCTTTGCATAAACCCTTTGCCGTTTACGTTTATGCAAATTCCACACAAGCCAATTTTATCATCTTCATGAATTCAAATCCTGTTATTCCTTATATTTACATGTTTTGATTCTGCCAATCCACGGGTGCCTGCTTCTCTCTAAGAAGATTTTGTCCCGCCCTGCACGTTTGGTTTTTTTTTCGCGCCAAAACATTCATGAGGAAATAAATTACATTTACAATTGGTAATTTTTTCTCGGACAAAGACACTGGAAATGTAAATATTTTATTATAAATGGTAGCCCTCATCGTCGCAAACCACGGCCAAAATGTACGATCCTCTCCCATTCTGGCCGTGGTTGCATGAGACGAGAATTTTCTCGTAGCTCATTAAAGTATTGACCAATGCGAGTAAAGCATAGTCAGAAATTGACCTTTCATGTGACCTTTCAATACCCAATCGCAGTGTACGAAATATTTCTTGTATACTGCTGATGTCAATTGTTGATTTCAATTGCGATGGAAAAAAAACTTGTCATTGACTAAATATGACGTCACAATAAAGAGGCGTGAATATTCAAGATTACGACACTTTTTGTGATCAAGCAGCCACGGGTAGGAGAGAGCTATATGCGGACTCCGGACCGTGGCTTGAGACGATGGGTAGCCCTTGGGCCAAGGATACCCTGTGACAAATTTGGTACTGATTGGCCAAGGGATTCTTGAGTTATGGCCCATATTCTAAAAAGTTACGCACACCGCACAAATGGCCATAGCATTAGCTCTTTGAGCCTTTGGCTCAGAAGAGCTAAAAAGTAACAACATGTCTCCTGCTAATTCAAATAATTGTGTAATGCTTAAATTCATCCTGGGAAATATTGTTTCCAATTTGAAAACATTTAAATATTGTATATTCTGCAAAACAATTCACTACTTCACTATTTTCATTTTTCATGAGCCACACAATTTATTTTTATTTGATAATGAGGATTTTTTTAATTTTATATTTTGAATGTAATTTTTTAGTTCTTTTTGTGCAATGCATACCTAGAACAATCAAATTTGAAAATAAATTTCGTCTTCTATTGATTTTAAGGTGCAATTTCTAATTTTTCGATCTACAACAAGAATATTATACATTTATTGCATTTATTTTTGGGAGACATGAAGATTCATGAAAAATCATAGGTATTCTCCGAGGGCAAAACCAGAGGGAAATATGATTTTTCATGGGCGAAGAAATCTTCATGTCTCCCGAACATTCATGTAATAGTTTTTTTTCTTATACAGAATCAAGCAAAATGCAGGAACTATAAAGAAAATGCAATAAAGCAAACATTAAAATAGTTATATTAAACTCGACAATATTTTACAACGAAGGACTTATATAGCATTACTAATATTTTTTAACTAATATACAATGTACAATTTTAAAATATTATGGTTATAACAACTTGATATTTGTTTTGTTTTCTTTTTTTACAGAATACTTGCAAAAAATCTATATATATAATCACATGCAACATTTCAAAGGAAAAAGCAAGAAGCCCAGGACACAATGCTCACCTAACCTACGCGTTGTTGATACATGTATATTTAAAGAAACAGATTCAAACTTTTTGTCCGATTTGCTCAAAATTGAGTTCCTAATAAAAGTATACATATTAAATAATAAAATATGGGCTAATAGACGATACAATAGACAACATATCGAACAAGAGGCACACAGGCCTTATACAATTACAATACAATAAGTTCTAAGGCGCATGATAATAAAGACGCTCTAGTGCGTTTAACATTAAAATATACATAAGCATACAAAATGGAGAACAACCTACTTTTTAAAAAAATATATATATTTGTGTGTAAAAAAAAAAGTATATCTAAAAGACCTCATTTATACTAAAAGATCATAAAATATTACTTATATACTGTACGTTTCGTGGAAGTCACTTTTAAAAAAATACAACTATTGATTGATTGATTGATTGAATGTTGTTTAACGTCCCTCTCAAAAATTTTTCACTCAGATGGAGACGCCACCACTTGCCGGTGGAGAGCTACACATTTTGTCCTATACTCGGCACTCAAGGCCATTGAACAGTGAGGAATCTTTATCATACCAGCACTTACCGCGACACGGGACTTCGGATTATACGACCTTAACCGAAGGACCGGTCTCCAGATCCCACAGTGGGATTCGAGCCCGCGACGTAAAGTATTGAAACATTTTTTTTAAATAAAAGAACCTGTACTTTATCAGTAGAGCAAAAAAATAAAATCCTAAATGACCTTAAAATATGTTCATCAGTTCCTTTGTACATTAGGCATATCACTAAAATACAATATTTACATTCCCCCGTAAGCTTGTTCAAAGAGGTGACCTTCTTTAAAAGCCGAGACAGATCTGAAATGTTTAAGACACAAAGGAAGAGAGTTCCATAGTGAGGCGGCGACGTAGTCTAATCGACGACTGCTGTACATAACAGTTCTAACTTTAGGAAATCACAAAACAATTATTGGTCACCTGTATCATGTGACAACTTTCCAACAATTGAATATGGTTCATCTTTTAAACCAGAGGCCATAAGATTCTCAATTTTGAAAGAAGCACACTTCCTCATCATAACCATACATTAAGCATGCGTAATACCCACAGGTAGAGCAAAGAGAAAGAAGATATGTCCATTATAAATTTAGTAGTGCTACATCTCACAGGATACTCTGACCCACATTGTTTCACAATTCTGAAAAAGGCACCCTTGCTGCTCATAAATGTTTGATAAATACCAAGGAACATATTTTAAATCAATAATTTATTTTCAGTATATAATCTTTATATCTCCTATCCCACCCCACCAAGGTACCCCTGACCCAAGTGCATTGATTCACAATTCTGAAGGAACCCCTGTTCATCATCACTATGTACTAATAGCATCATCGGCATAGTACCCAGGAACAGAAGAAAACATTTTCAAATAATGAATACATTTTTACTTTACACCCTAACACCAGAACCCCTGAACCAGGGACCATGGAATTCACAATTTTGGAAAAGGCACCGTTTCTCATCATAATTATGTACACAGTTTATCGGCTTTCCTATTAATTAATGTGTAATTCAATGTATCGTCAACACAAGAAACCCCTCCTTAGCACCAGAGCCCTGACCCTGGGGGCCATGAGTTTCGCAATTTAGCTAGTGGGTTTAACCTTATTATAATCATGCTATCAGTTTGACTGCTTTGTACCCAGAAGTAAATAAGCTGATTTTTGAAGATTGTATTAATTTTTATTATTTAAGCCCCACATGTAAGGCCCCATGGATTACATACTTTTTGTTCCCCTTTACCCATAGATGCTGTATATGCCAAATTTTGTTGAATTTGGTCCAGCCCAAATTTTAATACAAAACGTACAAACGCACGACGGACGAAAAGATATAGAAATAGGTCACATCAGTGACTAAGGTTTTGGTTGTTCCACTTTTCAAAATAAATACAGACTATTCAAGGTGAAAAAAGACCGCTTGCCACCTGATCCCACCTTTGATGTTTTTAAGAGAGATTCGTGTTTGCTATGATTTGTATTGTTTTAACGGGCTTTTGAGCTTGAATACTATTAGTTATCTCCATGTAACATCTTTCTTTTCTGTAGTGACTGAACAAATGAAAAAAAGTGGAGATAACAATAGGTATATAATGATCTTTAAAAAACTGCCAAAAAGTCAAATTTATGTACTACGAAAGCCCAGTGATCTCATTTTTGTAGGTTAAAAAAATATTTTTTTCGCGTTATAATCAATAGCCCCTCGGATATATAAATATTGGAGAAAAATTAAGACCCCTCTACCTCCATAAATTTGTACATAACAAACATCCATCTATATTTATTACTTAAAAAGCATCATAAGGCACGTTAATATTCTATTCATTCGGTTGACATTCGAATACAAATTTGTGATTCGAATATTCGGTTTTTAATCATAAGCATAATAGAGAGAAAAATCTGACATGTTTTATTTGAAATTGAATGAAGTTTGTACAGTTGACATGAATAAGATTTGATTTTTTAAAAAAATTAAAAGACAGTCCTGTTGGATTACTTTAAAAGTGTGAAGAGTGTAATTATTAGAATAAATTACACACTTTTAACCTACAATCAGTTTGTATTGTTGTAAGGACACAGTTTTACGGAAAACACATGGATCCCTTGTTTATGTATATATCATTAAAAATAATTATCGTTACTTCAAAAATTAATTGATTTTAATTGTTCTTCAGTGGATAATTGTTTAAAGTGGTATAAATTGGAGTAAGTATTGAAGACTTTGTAAGTCGATCAGTTAATCTGGAACATACTAAAGAAGCTTTTGAATTTTCATTATTACATTTTAGATGTATACTCTTCATATACTCTGTAAAAATTTTAAATATATAATTAGTTTGCATTTACAATACTCTACGTAAATTTTTTTTCTAAAATAATGACGTACAACATATACTGGCTGACAGGAGAGATAAAATATATACTTCATAATGCAAAATGTATTTATTTTATCGAATATTCGAATATATTCGAATACTCTTATCGAATATTCGAATATCAATTATTGACAATTTTGACATCCCTAATCATAAGGTACGTTAACTGGTGAAATGATACATTGTTCACACACTTTTAAACTTTGTTTCTAAAGGTATAATTTTTAGTCCAAAATGATTGATTGCTTAATTAACTAGTAGTACAGTTGTAGTGAATGTTACTGATAAAAAAAATACATTGTTCACACACTTTTAAACTTTGTTTCTAAAGGTATAATTTTTAGTCCAAAATGATTGATTGCTTAATTAACTAGTAGTACAGTTGTAGTGAATGTTACTGATAAAAAAAAACAGCTTGAGAAAGTGACAATTGGAGATTTTACTTAAATAAAGTAATCAATCTAGAGAATTTCTTGAATTTAATAACTGAAAAACAAGTACAAAAAAGTAAAATTCATTCTATAAATTGGTAGGGTTTTGAAATAAAAATAATCTGATGACTTATTTATTCTGAAGAAATAATATTTTATGAATGTATTCATGTAAGTTCCTGTCAACGTTCATGTTTATTTTTATTTGTAAGTGAAGATCAAGGTTCCTGAAAAATATATTACTACATGTATATGTGAAATATTTCGCTAAAGTTTCACGTAATTGAGCGGAAGTTTCGCGTTTATTCGCGTTTATTCGCGAAAGTTTCGTGATAATTCGCGAATTCGAAAGGTACACCTTATGTCGCAAAAGTTTCGTGTTCATTCGCGAAAATTACGCGGTTATAACGCGAAAAAATTATTTTTTACCTACGAAAATGAGCCAAATGGGCTTTCGTAATGAACAGACGTAAACTTGAAGCTGAGGAAAACCTTGTTTAATCCCCATTTCAGTCTTATACAGGTAATAATTAGCATCATATCCCAAAAATAAAATCTACGATGTCAAAGTTGAATTAGTCGTGGGATCTCTTTTAATGGACTTCCTGGAAATCAATCTCACTCCGAAGGCTAAGAATATAAATAAACCTTGTGAACCAGTGATTAGGATCTGCAAGTAGGAGAACAACTGAATCTGGAAAAACTGATGCAGAAAACCAAAAACCCACGCCCCTCCCGTTATGGTTGACAATCTGCAGAAAATCAAAAGCATCTGTCTGTCAGTGCCCTGCTTTACAACAGGGCTGACCCTTTTGAGATTGATCTCACGGACTGTTAGAATAAACATGAAGACATTCAGAGTTACCATAACGGCTAATGGAATGGCGAAGGTGTAGATTATCATATCTGTTCTTGAAATATAGCAAGTAAACATCGAATAACCGTAACTGGAATCCTGATATACAAAAACACTTATCAGTATATTCGTAGAAACCATCAAAATTGGAATTAGAAAACTGCAAAATATATTGAGCATAAATCGACGTCCAACCCTCTGAGATTCCGTCTTCTTTGCTGTCAAGTATGTCAACGCACGGAAGATTGGGAGGGAAGAGACCGTCATCCACACGACGACAGACAGCCACAGGAAGTGAGAGAGCGCCCCCACCGTCACACACAGTGTGGGATAGAGGGAAGAAACCCTAGAGAAAGTATAGACGGTGTTAGCCAAGAATAACGTAATCGACAAGCCTACCATATTGAATCCATGCAGGTGTTTGACTTCATCAAATATGACAAAGGTGACCACGGAGCCCAGACACCCAACAGAGGACAGAGACAGACATACGACAGATAATATCTTCTCCTCCGTCAATGATGCTGCTGAAATACTTGCTCTCTCAAGGTACTGACTTAAACAGACCTCAACTTGACTTCTGTTCGGGGATTCCTTAAAATATCGAGATTCCAAACAAAATCCAAAGTCATCAAAGCAAAGAGAGAGATTAGATACAACAACCTTTGTTTGACTTTTATGTATAACTATTCTCGGACAAATGGTGACTGGGGCAATCGTTGTAATGACAGGCGAAACATTGTCTGTGCACTTTAGCGTTTTATTTTTACCTTTTAATTTGAAAACGCCGTATGTAACGCCTTGAGACACGGGGTCCAGAAAGTACTCCGGGACGCTCTCTCCGTGTGCGGAATGCCCAGGAACAGAGGGACTATACGTGGATTTAAAGGATTTACTGATCATTTCAATGTCTAAGTTATTGTGCAAACGTTTCGTAAATTTAAACTTTTCGATCATTTTTTTCACAAATTCCTTTAAATCATGAAACTCACTTACACTAAGCTTAATGTAGATCATAAGAGAAGAGATGGCAGACGTGTTTAGTAAAACCTCTGGGTCAGAGGTCATAGTCTGAGCAAAACATAAATGTTTCCAGATCTCCTGATCTGTTCTTATTGAATTTAGAATATCTACCTGATACTTCAACAACGGTATATTGTTTGGAAATTTTTGTGCTTTCAGTATTAGATTAATCTCGTACATTTGTTGATTAATTTGTTTGTGAATTGGAACACATTCAGAGTTTTCATATTTCAGTCCGGCTCCACATACTATTTGATGACATGTTTTCTGAAAAGAATAAACAGAAAATTGAAAATATTCAATACTTTCATGATTTTTTAAGATTAATAACAATGGTAAATATCCTTATGAATGATGGTAGTAAATATTCGCAAGATTCTATACAATAAAAATTATGCTTAAGTACAGAAGATACAAACAAACTATTATCAGCCTAAGTCATGTTTTAATGAGTAAAATGATATGGTTTTACCGCGTAGTTTTTTAATTTTTTTATTTAAATTTTCACTAAAATTGGATTTAAAGTGGAAAATATTGGATGATTTCAGAGAGGCAGACTTTAACTAGGACAGAAGGTTGAATCTTTCTTTATGTTCCAGATACATGTATTTATTATTTGCATCACTTTCAACGAAATTAGACCAAAAAATATATACCTATCCAGACGTCCATCTTTTTTTATATCATCTGTTCTTAATGCATGAATTTTTACTAGTTAGGTAGATGCCGCCGTTAGAGTAAATTGCAACTGTATTAAGCTACCATCAACAGATTAACTGTGATGAAATGAGAGGACAAGGAAAATGTATATATGCAATTCCGTTTTGGGAAAAAAAATATAAGCTAATTATAATAGACACCTATAGACAATTCATAATGTGGACAACAAGGACAATTTTCCTCATTATTGCATTGAAAACAAGAGGCTCGCGGGTCAACTGAGTATCATTTAACAACTTTCCAATAATTGAATTGCTTCATGTTTTAAACCGAAGGCCATGAAATTCACAATTTCGAAAGAGGCACTATTGCTCATGATAATTATACACTTAGCTTGCTTGCTTTCTTTACTTGATACCATGAGTTAGACCAGAGTAACAAAGAGAAAATGCATTTCCACTTTATAACCTCGTTGTGCACATCACCTTAATAAACCACTGACCCTGGGGCACATATTTCAAAATTCTGGAAATTTTATCATAAATTTCATTTCATCATAAATGGTTTATTAATACCAAAGAGCAGATTTCAAAGCATTGATTTATTTTGAATTCAGCCTATATACCCCCCCTTTCCAAGTACCCCCGACACAGGGGCCATGAAATTCATAATTTTGGAAGAGGCAGCTTTCTTAATCATAAATATGTACTTAGATCATTGGCATAATACCAAGGAGCAAAGGAAAAGATTTTCAAAGAATGAATGCATTCCTACATAAAATCATAATAGAGCCCCGCCCTAACACCAAAAAGCCTGACCAAAGGGCCCTAAAATTCACAGTGTTTGAAGAGGCAGCCTTTCTCATCATAATTATTTACATAGTTCACTGTTTTAATAAGCAGAAGCAGAGGAGAAGATTTATAAAGAATTAATGTATTTTCACTCAATACAGCCCCATCCTAACACCAGAACCCCTGACCCTGGGACCATGAAATTCACAATTTTGAAAGAGGCAGCCTTATTCAACATAATTATGTATTTGGTTTGTTTATTGAATTCCCAGGAGTAAAAAAGAAGATTTTCAAAGAAATAAAATAATAATGCATTTTCACTTTATAAAACCCCGCCCTAGTGTCACATTTACGGTGTTGTTTGTCTTGTAAAGTATTTTAAATTTACTGTGATTATTGTTCACATTTACGGTGTTGTTTATTTGTCTTGAACTTAGAAAATTTTAAAAGAGTTTTAGAAAATTATAAAGGTTAGTTTCACATTAAGAAAATATTTTAAATTTACTAGTGATTATTTTGCTGAGCTAACGAACTATTGAGATGAAAAGGTTTAGATTAACTACAGTACACTTTTTTTTAGTTTTCTTTCTATATTATATATAAACAATACTACTAATATGTAAAAAGTATTTACAATGTATCATATAAAAATTCTTTATTATGTATTAACAAACAATAAAAACAAGCATTTTTTACGGTACCTCTCCACTACCTGTATTTATTCACCTGAGTTTAGGCTTCCGCCCTTCTTAAAACCGGCTTTCCGAGATGTAGCTGCACGAGTTCAATGACTGTCCAATTTTATACTGCCATAGTTTTGTAAAGTTAAAGTACTGAGTATTTTACAGCGTTAATACAGACACTGACTTCTGAGGTGAGCAATGTTTTATTTACATTTTCTTCTCTGTTTTGTTAATTAAGCGGTCCTGGGATAACTTTGTTATTTCAACGTATTTTCATTTCAGTTTATTCGTTTGAATGTTCGTTTGTTTGTATAGTTTGTATGTTCTATAAATATTATAGTGAGTAGTGTTAATTGATAGTATCGGCTCTAGTATTCTAGTATTTAGTTTCATTATGATTCTACACAGTAAAATAATTATCTAAGTGAAGTTACTGTGTGTAAGTGTAAGTCACATGTAAAATAATGTAATTATTGTGTAAAAGCATTACATACGAGTTCTTTAATGCAGCGCTGTGATGTTCACCCCATTATTATCCCATTTTTTATGTATGGTGGGCTATGTGGGTAATAACTTGTATGTAAACTTGCTTTCTGTATTAATGTGTAACTTAATGTGTTTATGTTTTCATTATGATTCTACACAGTAAAATAATTATCTAAGTGAAGTTACTGTGTGTAAGTGTAAGTCACATGTAAAATAATGTAATTATTGTGTAAAAGCATTTAATACGAGTTCTTTAATGCAGCGCTGTGATGTTCACCCCATTATTATCCCATTTTTTATGTATGGTGGGCTATGTGGGTAATAACTTGTATGTAAACTTGCTTTCTGTATTAATGTGTAACTTAATGTGTTTATGTTTACATTTTTTTTGTGTTATGTAAGTCCCGTTCCAGGTTACACGTCCTACGTTACGTCATGTGTTCGGTGTTTTATGCTGTATGGTGTGGAGGTTATGGTTACAGTGGAGCCGGAATATATATTATGTACAGTTGATGTAATCTAGATAAATGTGAAAACGCTTTTGACTGTTGTTATTTTACTATAATAAGGAAGAACCCGCAACACCTAGTACCTAAGAAACCCTGACCTTGGGATCATGAAATTCACAATTTTAGAAGAGGCAGCCTTATTCAACAAAACTATGTATTTGTTTTGTTTATTACATGCGCCTACGTGCAGAGAAATGAATTAAAAACAAGACGCCCATGGGCCACATCGCTCACCTGAGTAGCTTTGATCATGTTGTTCTTTAACAGATTCCCCCCTTGTAATACACATTGTGACATCACCCTACCTCACAATTTGGACAATTTAAAATCTACACCACCCCAGGATGCTTTTGCGTAAGTTTCAGCTTTTTTAGCCCATTAGTTCCTGAGGAGAAGATTTTTAAAGATTTTTCCTATATAGCTCGGTGTAAAACTTGGATTCCAAATTGTGGCTCAACCCTACCCCGGGGGGTCAAGGTTAAAACAATTTAGAATCTACACTGCCCAAGGATATTTTCACAAAAGTTTCAGTTTTTCTGGCAAAGTAGTTCTTAAGAAGATTGTAGAAAAAAATCTATATATTATAATGTTAAATTTGGGTTCCCTATTGTGGCCCCGCCCTACCCCCAGGGGTCATGATTTGAACAATTTAGAATCTAAACAACCCCAGGATACTTCCACTTAAGTTTCAGCTTTTCTGGCCCAGTGTTCCTTGAGAAGAAGATTTTTAGAGTTTTTTTCCTATATATTTCTATGTAAACTTTTTGATTCCTTATTGTGGTCTCGCCCAACACCCGGGGGTCATGATTTGAACAATTTAGAATCTACATTACCCCAGGATGCTTTCACTTAAGTTTCAGCTTTTTTGGCCCTGTGGTTCTTGAGAAGAGGATTTTTTAATGATCCCACCTTATTTTTATCTTTTCTTGATTACCTTAGGGTACTTGGCCCTATATTTTAAAAATTAAAATTCCCCTTCAGCAAAGGATGCTTTGTACCAAGTTTGGTTAGAATTGGCCCAATGGGTCTTGAGAAGAAGTCGAAAATGTGAAAAGTTTACAGACGGACAGACAGGGACGGACGGACGACGGACAAAATGTGATCAGAAGAGCTCACATGAGTCTTCGGCTCAGGCGAACTACAAAAAACAAAAACGTTGCATTTTCACTATATACTCTAAAAGATTCGCCAATGCTATACTTGCCAATAACGGGTCGTACATTGCGCATCTCTGGTTAGCCTCTTCCTCCTTATAGATCCCCCTTAAATCCAATAAAGCTGAGAACGAGGCCAGATGGTCGGAGTCCAAATAAAATTGCTCAATACATTCTGTTACCAGTTCTGAAGTCCAGTTCTTAACATTGCACATGGCACAGAATATGTTTTTATATATATCATGTTTTCCGACAAGAATTCCTTTGCAATGAGTATACGGATCGACGTAATCCATGCTGCAGCCTTTTTCGATGCTAGCACTATGGACTCCCCATTCCCCCGTATAATTGCATTTCTTAATGTATGAGGCCTCTGAAATACAGAAGTTAGTGCTGTCTTCGTGGACAAATGGTGGTGGATTGAACTCTATACTACACGCTGGTAATGGGGCAAATATCAGTTTTTGTAATTCTTCGACGTAGTTAAGTTGAAAAACGTCGGCGGGCATTTTGCAGATTACCCGTGCCTCCCAGACGACCAAAGAATCTGGCAGCTCTGCATTACAAAGGGCACAGTCCAGATTCTTAAAAGTTTCATTTGAATGTAACGAAGTCACGGGTTGAAACGCGCGAATATCGGTTTCTTGATGAAACCTTTGACATTTTTTGGTAAGTTCTTTATTGGTAAACTCAGTTGGGCATTTGGAAATCATGAAATAGTCGCGTATGTCATTACCTGATTGTATATTGGAATTTATCGTGGGTTTTACGCACTCCAGAGAAATGTTGTTATAACGAGAAGGTGTCAGAAAGTTATGATCTTTGTAAGTTATAAAAGAAGGGGTGCTTGTCGGATTTTGGACATATAGTCGCCAAGGACAACAGTTTTTCTTCCGATGACATTCATCATCACAGTCGCAGTAGGAGCAACTACGTACTTTCAATTTGTACGTGTAGTTTCGCTTGAACTGGTCTCCAAAACACATATCCTGGTTTGGACAGAAAAGCAGATGCGCCGAAACATATGTCTTTATTGTCTTATTTTGTATCCATGTAGTCATGTTATCAACCAGTTTTACTTCTGCATAAGAAACTTTTCTTGCTGTAGTTCCTACCCCAACCGAGGGGAAAACTACTGCTTGAACTAAAGGGAGAAAAGTGACACTTGTCCACACGAAGAAACACTGTAAAATTAAAATTTATAGATGTAAATATGTTTATCAAGATTAATACTTTGTTGTTCCTGTGAAGAACTTTACCGATTTTTCTCATGTATTTCTACGTAAAACCTTGATCACCCATTGTGGCCCCACACTACCCCTGGGGTCATGATTTGAACGAACTTGAATCTACACTACACGAGAATTGATTCAATATTTACAATGTAAATATTGTCAATCACAGATTTGCTGTTCTAGAGAAAAAGATTTTTAAAGAATTGTACTATGTATTCTTACTTCATCACCCATATAATAGCCCACCCTTGACCCAGGGGTCATGATTTGAACGAATTCAAATATACACTAACAGAGGATGCTTCCATCACTCTAAAAAAAGTTTTACTATTAATTTTCAAAATAAGTATTTGCATTTAGAAAAACAATAAACATTAAGTAATACAATTAGTCAGAATAGTAAGTAAAAGGCAATCCTGCTTAGTAACTGCAATAATAAATAGTAAATACCAATAAAATAATTACTTGTCAATTCTTTTACTATTTATTATTATAATTACTGAAATAAGTATTAAAATAAGTATTAAGACTACTTATTTATATACTCAATTTATTACTCATTTCTAGTGATCAAATTTATATTTTTATTTTATAATTTTCTTAAATTAAGTAATTGGAATACTTATACAAGTTTGAACCATTTACTTATTTCATATACATGTGGGATTGAAACAAGTAATTCATTTACTCATAAAAGTATAAACCATTTACTTATTTCATGTACATGGGATTGAAACAAGTAACTTCTCATGTTTAGTAAATACTTATTACTTCTTTAAGAGATAATATGCTTTCTTTTTACTAGGTTTTATGAATTATTACTAAGTAATTGTAAATCTGAAACTAATAATTTAATTATTAAAATCAAGAATATTATTACTTCAAGAGAATGCCAAGTAAATGAAATATTTATCATATTTACTAAAATCGACATTATTTCTTTGTAACTGTTTTATTATATTAAGCAATAAAACAATTAATTCCAATATCAAACGCCTTCTAAATAGAATAAGTTGTATATTTTTAAAGACCATTTTAAAAATGGTTGATAGTTTCAAGTACTTAATACAACATTTTAGTTAGTATAACTTTTTTTTGACATGAAGAAATATTTAGAAGAAAGATAACTCCTCCTCACAGACAATAAATATGGAAGCCATTCAGAATTCAGTCCTGATAGTAATTAGACTACCATTTTTAAGTAATTATTTGTATTACAACTGCTCTGAATTCTCCTTGATTCAGTAAATAAATTATTGTTTTAAGTAAATCCATTGAATACAATTTAAACAAGATGTGCTTGTGAAATACTGACGCCCCCCATATGGCAACACAGCGAAGGTTTAACTTTTATATACAAATTCAATAAATTGGTATTTCTTGATCTCTCAAAGGTCAAGGTCAAATGGTCAATGTTATTGGTATCTAATGAAAGGTCCTGCCACAAAAGATTCATATATTTCTGAAATAAGAAAGCACTATCCTCAACCCTTCAGAAGTTATGGTGAAGTTTACTAACTTTGAAATGTAGATCAAACTCCAAGGTCAAGGACAAAGGGTAAGATTTGATGGTACCCAAACAGAGATCTTGTCACAAGGATGAATTATGTAAAGTATGAATGCACTAAATCCAACCTCTGTAAAGTTAAAGTCAAGGTCTGCTTTTTAAAAGTGGGTCAAACTCCAAGGTTAATGTCAAAGGATCAAAGTTCTTGGTATCTAATGAATGGTCTTTTCACAGGAATTATATCTATATAAGTATGAAAGCCCTATCCCTTATCGTTCAAAAGTAATGGCCAAGGTTAACAGTTTTTTTCACAAGGATTGAAATCTCGATCCAAGGTCAAGGGCCACTGGTCTAAACACCAAATCCTAAGAAACTCCCTGCATAAAATCATCAACTGCATTATAATTGCTCAATTTATTTTATGCATAAAATCATAAAGCTGCACACACTTAACATTACGGCAGGAAATATATGTATAAAGCACTTGACGTTTTCGGGACATGCATCCTAATATTCCTTACGACAAAAGAATAAAGTTGATGCATGTACCGGTAAACACGGTATATATTAATTTATTTATAATTACAAACTTATTTGCATCATTTATCATTGCAGAATTCCTCAGAAACTTAAAATTAGACAATGCTTAAGTAATTGACATGTATAAGTAACTCTTTTAATCATATTTAGTAAGTGTTAATTACTTATGTAAACAAAATTCAGTAAAGAGGAAATACAAAGTAAATCAATTCTTTAAAATACAAAAATCAAGTAAAACATTTCAATCTAGTAATTTACATATGTTTCAGTAATTGATTTAAATTTTTAAGTAAAGGCTTAGTAATTATCTATTACTTATCTTTGTTATTTCAAGTAAAAAATGACTACTAAGTAAAACTTTTTTAAGAGTGATAAAAATATGACCTGACATGTCTGCTTTTCTTGAGAAAAAGATTTTTAAAGATTTTCCCTACGTATTCCCTTGTTAATCTTTCATCCCCAGTTGTGCCCCATCCTACCCCCGGGGGTCATGATTTGAACAAAATTGAATCTACTGTGGTGTTATGACCCCCACCCTCTTATTTTCCTTATATCATTGTATTTTCGATAAGTAAAAGAAGTGTACATGATAGTATTTAAACATTTTTATTAAATGTACATCAGTATAAAGTTGACTTACTAATTCGTTCTACGGTAAATCACATGTTTAAAATGTTTTGTATAGTGAATACTGACTACTGAGGCATTCTGAATGTTAGATTATCGAGTTTTCTGTTTTTGCGGGAAGTGTGAATGGCATGTTCTTTCGTTAAACGACTGAATGTATACGAGATTTTTGAAAACATGAGAAATGTTTATAATGTAAATGTTACGGGTTGTTCTATAATTTTTCTTGACGAGAATCGACGTGATTTTACTTAGAGAATTCTGTATTGAGATTTTCTGTTATATTTTCTGTTAATGTCACGTGATAATACAGATTCTGTGTTTTTCTGTATTTTTCTTTGTTTCGCTCGTGCAAAGAATAGAATTCTGTTTTTCATGGTAATAAAGCTGGGAAAATTCTGTAATTGAAGTCTTTTTTTTTGGTTCTCTCTCATTCTTGAGGCAACGTAAGTCATTTTATTTTGTTATTGTTTAGGCTACATCTTGATTTTTGAAAGGAAACTTATTTAATTTTTATCTACGGAAAGTTGTTTTATTGATTTATGAGAAGTAGAAATATTTGGTGATATATTTGACTAATTTTAGGGATTTGTTTGAGATTTTTTTTTTCTTTTTTTTTTGTATATAAATTTTATTTCCCAGACCTATGCTATAACATAAGAATTCCCTACTCAAATATTTATGGCAGTTGCCAGGGATGGGGCCCTGACTAAACTCCATCTAAATACAATTACAAAAATTAATTCTATATCACCTCGCAGGATGATTATTGATATTGTAAGACAGATAGCGTACATAAGTAATAATAGTTATGTTGTTTTTTTTTTAAACATATAATGTTAATAAAAGAGAAGTTTTTTATATATCTAAAATATAAGTAATTGAAAACATTATTATATTAATTTAACAATCAAAAGATAAGAGGAGTATATGAATACACATTCCCATTGCTGTCTAAAGGGGAGATCACATACACTCGCTCAGTCCTTGGGTTCCCCTTCAGCAGCACTACTAGGGGGACTGAAACCGCTAGTAGCGGGAATTATTAAACTTATTAAACTAAATTTTAAACGTATTATTGATATACATATGTTGTTTGAGACTTTGATCAGTTGAGATTTGATAGCAAACTTGATTTGGAAGAATTTTATTGAGTTGTTTAATTTTAACTTTATTGAAAAGACTGGCCTATCTAATTTCTGAAATTATTAGGTTTTTTTAACTAGTTGTGAGAGAAATTATCTTTTTAGAGAAGTCTTAGCTAAAAACATAACTTGATGATTGTCTCAAGCGATTATGTTTAATAGATATAATTGATTTAATTACTGTTGTATGAAGACTTCGGGTACTTCTCAAGATAGATTTTCCTCAGAGAAATTTTATTAAGAACTTTTAGATTCTTAAGGGTGATTTTTCCCCTGAGAATTCTATAGCTTATTCATTTCTAATTATTGATAAAATCAATCCCGAGTTGTTCCCCTTTAATTGTGTTGAAATATTGGTCGATCTCGTCGTCGTGTTAATTTAATTTAACGGTTTTTCGCACATGAGTGAAATCCTCAGTCGCGTTGTTTTATGCATTTTGCTTGTTATGTTGATTTGAATGAATAAATTTATTAACTTGATGAACTATAGTCTCATTTACAAGTCTTTAATACTTCTGTTCATGTTTTGGTCAGGTCATTGTAAAATTATTGAGAGCCGAGTAGGTGAAACTTTCACAGATTCTTAATTACATATTGCCATTGTGCACCTCCTATTTTACTTTTTGATTTGACATATATTTTTGATTTTCCAGAGCAAAACATGGACACTGCCATTATATTCATATGGGAGGCGGGGGGTATCATTTAGTGAGCTCATTGCTCACAGTACCTCTAGTTTTTATAAGAGGTCATATTTGAGTTCCCTTTATGACAACAACAACAACGACGATTTGACAAATTTTGATCAGAAAAGCTCACTTGAGTCTTTGGCTCAGGTGAGCTAAAAATATACTCACTTTTTCATGACAAAATGTACATACCATTTTTGACATTGCTGAAGATGGTCCTTATCTTTCAGGATAAGTAACAATTCTGCTACCAGCTGCCAATTATATAACCTTAGACATCGCTTCATTAGTTTTCCAGGTGTCAGTGTTCACGGGATATTGGATAACCTGTCACACTTGTGAAATATTGGCTTATATTGTGTTGATTAAACACTTAAGTTATTCTTATTGTACCCACATTGATGAGAAAAAGTCACCAAGAAAGCACGACTTTTCTACAGATATTAATTATTACAATACAGCAATAAGATATTAATCTTTTTTAAATAAATGTGGCTATATTGTTTTTGTAAAAAGCAAGTAAAATCATATTTTTCTATTAAACGCTTTATGTATGGATTTAGTTACGCGATGTGATGAAAAAATCACCAACAAACCATGTCTTCTCACCGAAGAATAAATTATTCCAGTATGGCGGATAAAAAAGAAAGTTATTGTACACATTTGTTAAGGATAAATAACACAAACTTTTTTCAGAAATCAGCAATATTTCTCATAGATTAACATTTGAAATGGAAACCTTAATAATGTTTTGCAAGTATAGTGGGAATTTTTTTTTTAAAAAGATTTTGTCATAAGGTTAAAAATTTGAGAAATTGTATGGAATTATATAGGAAGCCTAACAAAGTCTCATATTTAAGCAAGAAGGAAAACCTTCGATTATTATTTATGTCATTTCACATCAAAATCATTCAAAAAATGTATATAAATCCATGCATCTATTTTCTGTTTGTATTAAAGAGACTGAGTGGTCGTGGCCAGTTTTAGACTATTTTGATCGCCTTTAGAAGAAAAGCTCCATACAAAGATATAATAAAATGATCAAATTTTAAAACTAAAATTTACTAGTATGAAATTTTTCTTTGCCAAATGATAGTTGACAGCTCAAGATATCATATCTAAAAAAATATGTTATATCTGGTGGTTAATGAAAAAATTATCTGTTTGTCCCCTAGCCTCCTTAAGTAGAAAATGGAAATTGATGAATTGTCATAATACGAGGGTTGATCCAAAAGTTCGTGGAATTTCTTCATATTTTATTTATTTTTCAGTGGAATTGGTTGAAAATTACAAATGAAAATATAGACACTTGATGAATATTTTGAATTAAAAAACATTTTAAATATCTTTGATAGTAACTTTATGGCAGTTGCCATAGAAACGGTTGTTTGGAAATGCGGGGGAGACATTAACGCGTTTATTATCATTTATTAAATTCTTAATTCGTGAAATAAGAATGTCATTATTACTATTGCTTGATCTTTTATAAACCTTTGTGTGAGAGTTTTACTGATTTTACCGGATATTTAGTTGATAAGTTGATGATTTATTGCTCATCTTTAAGTTGTTAGTTAACGTCAAATTTTGGTCCAGTCACGCGTTTTGTGAAAATCCCGGGATCACTCGATCTTAAAGATAAGTTCTATCTTTTAATAGATTTTATGTATATTATTGACATAGGCTTGGGAAAAATGCATTTAGTTACTGGTTTTCCAGTGGTATAAGAAATTTAAGAAAAATAGAACTTTCATGGACGTTGATTAAAGGTGTTGTCGCTTTTTAGAGGCTCTGTTTAAGTACGTATCCCCCTAGACAAATTAAAAGCGTTAATGGACGTTGTCGGCTGCCGTTCTGAACTTGACATTGCTATTGAAATTGGAACATCATATGGAAGGACCGGTAGTATTTTGAAATATGAGTAAAAAATGAAAATAAGTTGGTGCGAGAGGATACCCGGGCTTTACTTGAGAAAAAAATGGAGAAAAAGACAGCATTTTGTAGAATTACATATTATAATTGGACATTTGGGCGAGATGCTTCTTTAACGTGACGTGACATATCTAACTTGACGTTACGTCGACGTCTCCCCCGGGTTTCCCAACTGTCCATTTTCAGAAAGCTCGTGTGACCTTATTGGTAATTGGAAAGTGGTGAAATTTTCCAATGTTGTTGCATTATGACTTTATATTATGAATATGCCTGTTGATTGATTTCATCAAATTACGATAAAATTTTAGAAAGAAATTCACGAACTTTTGGATCAACCCTCGTACATGTACCAGTGCTAAATAATGAATTATCCATAAATCCCGCTCTTAAAAAAAAAACATCCTCAGTTAGAGTTAATTCAAGTTTGTTCAGATTATGACCCCTGGGGGTAAGATGGGGCCATAATGGGGTATCAAATCTTTACATAGAAATATATATGAAAAATGTTTAAAACTTTTCTTCTCGCGTATTACAGAATTATACATGTATGTTTTATTGATATAGTGACGTTCTCAAGAAATAATAAAAAAAATTTTTAAAAAACCTCCCCCAACAAGTTAATTTTTCAATACTGAGCTGATTTGTGTTTTTTAACTAGCCCATGTGCTCAAGTGAGCGATGTGGCCCATGGACCTCTCGTTTTATTTCTAAGTGTCAATATAAACAGCTTATTGAATAATATACATAGGGAATATTGACTTAACTGGTACTGATTAAACACTCTCAGTGTTATTAAAGATACCAACAATCCACAATTTCTCGCTGAGGGATAATTATTTCAGCGAGAAGAAAAACAGTTTCTCAAACAGATATTTCTGAAACGAGACGTACCCTCCAACCTCCCTCATCGTTGAACAAAGTCTTAATATATTAAATCATTTACATGTACATGTATGTATTCTGCAATTGTGCATAAAGTAGAAGTATTTATAAATTCAGATAGTTTTATTATTATTTTAAGCGGGCATTACTAAATTTTCAATGATTTGAAATTACATATCGACGTCTTTTTTTCTTTTTTTAAATATTGAATGAAACCAGGTTAAAAAAACAGGTGCTTGACGTTTTTAACCTTTCTCTTCATAAAAAAAAACTCTGTACTATAATAATCACAAGAAGTGCCAGTGGTTAAAACACCAGAGCATTGATTTGAATTTTTCACCAATTCTAGAAAAATTGACATTGGTCAATGGCAAATACCCCCACCACCCACCACCCCAAATAACTGCAAAAAAATTAAAACCGACTTACACATGTATACGCGAGTAATATTACTGCTCTGTTAAACTGCAAACAAGAATTTCTTTGAAAATCTTTTTTTTTCTGCTCCTGGGCATTAAATTAAGTAACCAAGTGCATAGTTATGATGAATAGGCTGCCTCTCCAAAATTGTGAATGTCATGGCCCCAGGGCAGGGGTCTGGTGTTAGGGCGAGGCTCTATTGATTATATAATGAAAATGCATAAATTCTTTAAAAACCTTCTTCTCTGCTCCTAAGTATTGAATAAACTAACAAGGTAATGATGAGCAGGAATGTCTCTTCCAAAATTGTGAATTTCACACAAATGTTTTGCAAAGATATGCATAATATAGGAATTAAAAATTGAGGCTCACCTTGGGGGAGGGGGTATCCTACATGTAGGTCACGCAAGTCGTTAACCCTCCCCCCAACCCCCACTGTGTGAGACCATCGATGCGACAAACGTGTAGGTGACCTAGACTGGGGGGAGGGGGAGTCCACTTTCAATTTGCTACTTAAGTAAAAAAGAGCTGGTCTGAGAGACATTCTATATACTCATCTTCTCCTTGTTCTCGATGAGGGTTAATCAATACATGTAAATTAAAACGTTGTTCGTAAGATATAATTATTAAAAATTGATTATCTCAATTACTAATGTCTAAGTCTAGAATTTTTGTTTTATACATATTTTTTTTTCAAAGTGCGTTAAATGTCCACATGGTAAAATTGTTGATGTACACTCTTAACGCACTTTGAAAAAATGTCTAAGTCTAGAATTTTTGTTTTATACATATTTTTTTTTCAAAGTGCGTTAAATGTCCACATGGTAAAATTGTTGATGTACACTCTTAACGCACTTTGAAAAATTTTTTCAAAGTGCGTTGAGTGTGTCCCAAATTTAACGCACTTTGAAAATTTTTTTTGAAGTGCGTTGATTTTGTCCCAATTTTAACGCACTTTGAAATATTTTTTCAAAGGGCGTAATTTTTTCAAAGTGCGTTGCCACAGATGTTGGGCTCTGTTGATTATATATTGAAAATGCATATTTTTTTTAAAAAATCTTCTTTTCTGCACCTGGGTATTCAACCAATGAACTATGTACAGTGTTAAAATAAGGATGGATGCTTCTTTTCAATTTGTGAATTTCATGACCCCTAAGTCAGGGGTTCTGGTGTTATGGCGGGGCTCTAATGACAATGATGATATAGTGAAAATACATGAATTCTTTGAAAATCTTTCCCTTTGCTCCTGGATATTATGCCAATGATCTAAGTACATATTTATGATGCATAAAGCTTCCTCTTCCAAAATGATTCATTTCAGGGCCCTTGGGTCAGGGGTAACGGGGGGGGAGGCTTAGTCTGCAAATATGTGATGAAATAAAATTTATGATAAAATTTCCAAAATTTTGAAATGTGTGGCCCTAGGTTTAGTGGTTCCTGTGGGATGGGGTACAAAACTGGTTATAAAGTGAAAATGCATATTCTCTTTCTTAACTCTGATCTACCTATGTGTATTAAGTAACCAAAGTAAGCACGCTATGTGTATAATTATGATAAACGATGGTGCCTCCTTCAAAATTGGAGATTTTATGGCTTTTGGTTTAAAACACGAACCTAATTCAATTGAGTGAAAGTTGTTACATGATACTCAGGTGACCTATAAGGCACGTGGGTCTCTTGTTTTCATATGCAACAAATATGAAGAATACAGTTATTTATGATTTTGAACGATTGACATTTATTTAAATTTCATTTTGTTTAATTTCATTTCACGCCCGTATAAACTAAGATTGTATGACAAAATTTTGTTTAAACAATGTATTTAAGAAATGACTATCCGTGTAGATGAAAATATCTATCAAATGTGCTTTGGCTTTTTATGGGCTGTTGCTGATTACAATACTAATATTTTGTTGATCCCCGGTCTTAATTTTGAGTTTTCTTAATTTTTTTGTGAATAAATAATTATTTTCCATGTATCCTTTCATTTGGTTTTTATAGCCTCTTGTTTTTATACTTATTATTTGAAGAACATTTTGTTTTGCAAGCCATAATAAAACATTACCAATTTATTATAATTGTTTTTATCAGGTCATTCGAGTCTCTCGGGTGACTTATTTGGTTTGTTTTCGTCCGCCGTCCTACGTTGTCTTTTGTGTATAAATTTTTGATATACAGTTTTAGTCTGATTAATACATAGTGTGGTGCAAGTAGACAATACTCAGAATCATACATGGAACTGTCCTTGTTGTTTTTTTATGAAGGATGTTGCTATGGTAGCTAAAATTTAAAATTCTGTAAAATTTTATATATTCATATCTAACAAAAAATGTGAATTTCATGGTCCCAACCCCATGAGGCAAAATAATGGAGGATAATTAAAACCATCAAAATTGTTGTACTCTCAAAATACATCTTCTTTATTCCTGCATGCACGGATCTAGACCCCCCCCCTGGAATTTGCAAGGTTATTAAATGTATATACTAAAGAAAGAAAAAAGTTAACTTGGAACCTCCTCGGAAAACGCAGACCCCCCCCCCTCCCCCGGTAAACGCGAATTTGTGTTAAATTGGTATGAAAAGTCAAAGGTTTGAAGCATTAAAAGTCATCGGCTTCCCGCCACGAAATAGGTATTTGAAGTTTGGACGAGTTAACGACTTAACTTTTTTTTTTTTTGCTTGTCAAGAAATTTATGGGTTGGATTTCTTTTTTTGGGGGTGGGTGGGGACTGAGGTGGAACCCAAACTCCTGAAAAATAAATTCTGGTCATCAAGCGGTAAAACTCTTGGCATAATTGTAATAAGTATTGAACCCTCTACCAAAATTTAGAAAATCATGGACCCGGGAAAGGAATCTGGTGTTAGGGTGGGACTTTATCAAACATATAGTGAATTGCTTTATATTTCACTGAAAATCTTCTATGCTTCTGGGTATTGATCAAACAAAGTCATTGCACGGTTAGGATGAAAAGGGGTGCCTTTTCCTAAATTGAGAAATTCATAACCCAATGGGGGGGGGGGCACTATTCCTTGATCCTTACAACTTTCAGTCGATAGTTGATTTGAAAGAAAAAAAGCTCCAACAGATGTTATATATAACTTTTAAAAAGTCTTCTTGAAAAGGTCAAGGAAAGTCCATATTTTGATTCCTCGACACCTGGATATAGAATGGGATCTGTGATTATGGATATTGCAAATCATATGCTTTATAAACCCGCATGTTGTACTGACGAAAATGCAGCTAAAACAATCTAAAACAATCTGTCTTTTCCTAAACTTCAATATGCCAACAAAAGAATTGACGCGATTATTATAAGTAAAGGGTCCATTCTTGCATTCCACTATATTTCAAATTAAAGACTACACCTTGTATTTCCTATAAATATACATCGACTATTGCTTTAAAACTTTTTAATTACATGTACAAGAAAAATTTACAAGGCCTTGATATTGAGTATCTGAAACATAATCCTCCATCGTATCCATGTTCTTCTTCATCCTATAACTATAGTCCTGCTGGCCATGTTATTACAGGTAACGTAAATAAGTAATGAAGACCTTAGATCGATATTTTAAAGGGTCCTAAATAAGGGATCCGGCTGATCTTTCAACTGGCGTCGGAATATCATAAATATTATGGATTCTATAGAAGATTACACCAGGCGATGGGTCTTATATGAAAGAGAAGACTTTGAGACTTTGTCAGAATGGATTAAATGTATCAGATCTATGTTACAATCGCGTATGAAAAGATTGAGGGGTAATATGAAAACAATCTATCCTTCTGTTTTCAAAAATCCAGAAGTGAAAATTAGACAGATTACATGAACAGTACGTACTGGTCCCTGCTGACAAAACAGGTAACAACATTGCTTTGTTTTGTAAGACTTGTTATAAAAATTGTATTTTAGAACTTTTATTTCTACAAGTGGCAATTCAACTTATACACATAGCTCCCTTTCTAAGGAAGAAATTTTTCAAAATCGCTTGTCAGTTTTGATTATTTTTAAGATCCCAAAAAAAAACAAAATGAATTTTAACTATATCTATATTGGTTTCCAAAACTTCGTATAAGAAGATATTTAGCATGTTCCAGTAAATTTTCAACCAATTACAAGCCTCTTTCTTTACTCCTAACTGAGATATTGACGGTATTGAATAAGAAAATTCAAGAGTACAATGCAACGATATATTCAAGAAGTGGTGTAAATCAGTTATGTATACTTAAAAATTCTTAAAACCTTTTGGACAATTTGAAATCACAAGATGTTGCCAAAATCAACAGCTTAGAAACTTACGACTTTTCTACTTTACATACAACCATTCCCCGCAATAAGTTAAAGTCAAGGCTTTTTGGTATCATTGACAGCTGCTTTTTCATTTAAAATGGAACTCGTAAATTTACTTAATATCTTTTTGCAAAACTATATTTAAAAAAAAAAAACATTCTGTTTGTACACACAAGTATTCTGAAGTTGACATCTGTCAATAATAGAAAGCCTTGACTTTAATTTATCGTGGGGAATATTTGAATATGAAGTTTAAAAGTCGTAAAATTTTATGTTATTGGTTTTGGTAAAATTTTATGATTTCAGTGATTTCTTTTTTTACTATTTAAAATTTTATGTGCTAGGAAAACTGGAAATTTCACCGTCTCAATTCGGAGTTAATTTTCGATACTTGCGAACCGAACTAAATGTTGAAATAAGAATTTATCAATAGCACAATGCTTCTAGTGCTCACTAATATTGATGAAAAGAGAAGAACTCCGCATTTCGATACAGGATTTGCAAGATAATACATTGTAAACTACACGAAATGTTGGAGACAGCGAATTCCCAGATTCTGAAGTTTCCTTTGCACTTAAAAAAAGCTGGAAATATTAGTGAGCAAGGGGTAATCTCAAAGTTTTGTTGAAAAAGAAAGTCGTAGTAGATAACTAGAACAGCTGTAATTGTGTGATTTGAATTGGCTTTATCCAACTCGTTGAAATGGTAATATTCGCTCGGCAATCCTCGCGAATATATACATGTACATCATTTCAACTTGTTGGATAAAGCCAATATCAAAATCACACAATATTATAAAAGACATAGTTTAAAAAAAACAATTACAAGTATAATTTGGAAATCGTATTTTTTTTCTCCATTGTGTGTACTAAGTAGACAGACTAATTAAGTGTATGTATAACAATTAAGGATGCCTCTTTAAGAATTGTGAAATTTATCGGCCCGGGGTTAGAAATTCTGTCAGCTATACATTGAATACCTTAGCTATTAACATTTTCTCTTTTATCCATATCAAACTTACAGACAAACATTTTTTGCATATTAATATTATCTTTAAAAAAATATTCTTAGAAAAAGTATGAAACCAATGTCCTCAAAGTACTGGCCGGAGCTATTAAAATGCTTATAAAGTAAGGATTTCATTACTGTGTTGACATGCATTGACAATTATCAACCTAGAAGAATGATTGCAATAAGCTAGCAGCCCTGTGCCAATTAACTTTTAATCAATTTTATTATGCCTTTTGAAAAGCATTAAAGAACATAAAGCTTGCACTTCGCCTCTTGTCTTTCTTAAAGGAAATGAACGCCTTCTTGTTATGCTCTGTAGTATCTTTTTTTCAAAAGCGTTGTAAGTAAGTAAATTATTTATTATAGTGACATGTGTATTGTTACAGTAATACAATATATTTTACAACAATAAGTTTAGTTTCTTACACCCGGCCTATAGGACCTATATGTCACTGTTAATATTTTAACAATTTATATATACAAAGGCACATAATGAAGATAAATGATATTAGAATGTTCTTTTTATGAAGTTGTATAACTTGAACACCTTTACATTTAGTGTTACATAATTCGTGATGTGTGCACAATTAGTATTATTTCACCTTGAAATCCATTAAACAAAGCCCCTTCCCCTTCATGAAACAGTGTTAAAAATCACATATGCAACCTTTAGAGAGAGTCAATGAAAAATCCTGTGGGCCCAATCCTGTCACCATTTGAAGAAATAACTGGCATATAGTGGAGTAGGCTGTGGTAGCAATAATTACTATTCAGGGGATTTCTCCAGTTTTACGAGCCTGTAAAATCGCCAAAATTATTATTCTCGTCAATTTAGATAAATAATATGTAAAATATATAGCTTATTGATATAATGCTTTTCAGGTAACGTGGTAATTTTATTCTCTCTCTCTCTAGTTTCTCTTTCCCCAATAATTCAGAAATTTTATGCATTCGAATTGAATAACGATTCTTTCCATAATTTTTCTCCTTTCCTCTGTTTATCGTCATCACCTGCATAGCGTAAACTGACATTAAAACGATTAACATTGTATTTCAATGACCGCGGTGTTTTTCTTTTCCTCCAGAATTAATCAGTCACGTAAGTCTTTTGATATTAGTCTCAATTATAAAGGTCATCACCCTTATCAAGCCATAATATTGCATAATGTGTACACAAAGCGTTAAAAACATGTAACCTGTAGTCTCTTCACGGGTCAAATGCCACGCTCTGATTACGACGCCATTCACGGGTATTTAAAGGTGCGTATATAGGTATACGTTTATATAAAGTCTTGGAATTAACCAATGCAGGAATGTGCATTTTAACCTCCTGCGACTGAAAAAAAAAATTAAAAGATTAATTATCTCTGGTGCATGTATATGTGAGGAAAATTAAGAATGGAAGCAAAAGAACCAGGTAAATAGGAATTTCTCTAATTATATTAAATGCTTGTTTAAAAGGACCATTCGCTGTTCTATATTTTGTGTTTTATAACATGTTCTGATTTTTGTTGGTATTGATGTACACAAAACTTCTTGCTTCTATACAAGAAAAAAATTCCTGTAAAACTATAAAATTGAAGAAAAAAAGTGTGTTATACATGTAAGTTACAAGTGTAATATGTCACGTTAGATCGGACGCTGTCCTGTTAGGGCACTTGATGAATTTCTTCTCTTTGTCTCTTGTACATATTTCATCTGTTAATGGCTACATAAATCTGATAATCACATCGTCACTCTCTGTTTGTGAATTGTCATCCATGGGTCTCAGTATTAAGTGGTATGTTAGCTCTGAATATATCAAGACTCAAAGAAATCATCCTTGGGCCTAATGTGTAAATAAAATTGACCTTGATTTGAATTAATGGATGCATAGACACGGAATTTAATATTCATTTCAAGACCAGAATGGATTTAGAATGATTTACCAGTATAAACATGATACATTGTTTAAATCTTTCAAAGATAATCACGTTTTCAAAATAGGATAAAACGGAAAAGGGCATTGTCCATATCTATCTCCATCCATTACTTAATTCCAAATCGATCAAAAAAATATATATCTTGTCTGTAATTCTAGAAAATTTCAAAAGAATTAAAATCAAGCTTTGCCGGGTGTCAAATTTTGTGTTCTGGATTTTGGAGTGTTATTTAAACACCAGGTAAAGAATAATGCACAATAAACTTATTTATCTATTTCCAGTGGAGGAATGCATTATTAGTTTTATTTTCGACCCCACCCCCTTAAAAAACGTCCAACTTTAACTGTGTGGTTGGACGACTGTTCAGAGAATTTCAATATACACCCCCTACGTGTATTTTTGCTCAGACCTGGTCATTACGTCGTTTTATTAAGGCTTGAACCAGCCTTGACACTTACCGGTTTAACAGACCAGTACTACATCTCAAGGCTTTGTTAATAATTTATAATATACTGCATGCCCCGAGACCCCATTCCTCATTAATTAAACAAACAAACAAACCAAAGGTATGCGTTCTATAAAAATATGCTTGTCAAGGGGAACTGCTTTAACTTATCGCCCCAATAAATTAACTATATGTACCATTAGTATATTATGTTCAGATATAAAAAAC